>NC_047651.1:12235557-12305399 GCF_902201215.1 Prunus dulcis
CATAATGTTATCCTTCAGCAGGGCTCCTCTAGCAGAGCCCAGATTCATACCTATTACACCTGGCACATTAGGGCGCCTTCTCCTGTTAGGGTATGACAACAATTGTCTTTCAATACACCTGGCTATACTAGTCCCGGAACGATTTTCAATACTACTACCCTGACTAATACCTTCACTGGGACTAGATCCAGGTCGGCAGTCTCCATACTTACGGCCATTCGATGACCGGAAATTGTGATCACTACTGTTGATACCTTCCTTAAACTCTTCCTGACTAAGGTTACCTATTTCCAAATACTGTGCAGAAAGTGCACCTTATGATCTGCTCATTACCTGACTGGGACAGACATCACCACAGCACCAAAATTGACTAATGTAACACCCCGACCCCAAATTTCCCCAAATTTAACCCTTATTTAATTATTTAATTATTTAAGGGTATTTTAGTCATATTTTTAACCGGAGAGAGTTTGCGACCGTGACTTATATTTTTGGATAGGTCGTACTGAGACGAGTCCGTAGACACGTAGTGGGCCCAATTTGGAGTTGGAACGAAGAAGTTACGAGCAAAACAAGTTCAGTGGCAAAATCGTAAATATTTCGAAGTTGTTTTTTTAAAACCCAGATTTCTCTCTCTCTCTCTCTCCTGCGAAACCAGAAACCCCCCCTTGCGACGACAGCGACTTCTTGTCGTCGCCACCGCCACCACACGCCGCCACTTGGGGCGGCACCGGTCCCGTTGGAACCACCACATTCCCTACTTTCCATTCCACCCAACCCCCGCCTCGATCTGCCGCCGTGCACGCCGGAATCAGCCACGAAAGGCAGCGGTTTGGACAGATTTTACAAAACTTTCGACCCTTCGTTCTCTCTCATTTCTCCACCAAATTGGACGAGTAAGGTATGGTTTTCTACCTATTTTCCATGCTCTAGCTGATGGTTGGGTAGGATTTCGTTAATTTTGAGCGTAGATTAACTGATTTCCAACTTAGGTTTTGGCCGGTTTTGGGTCTCCGATTCCGGCCACTTCCGGTCAGTTTTTGGGGTAAGCCCAAGAACAAAAGTGACTCCAAATAGGGTGTTATACCTAGGGTAGAAGTCTTGGCCCGAGATGTTGAGATTTTCCGGCGAAGCTTTATCGCTTTGGACACCCACACGCTGCCCGCGCGTGTGGCAGCGCGTGGGCACTGTAGCAGAGGGGCATTATTGTCCCAATGCGATCTCCTGGTTGTCACGAGTGCGTAGGATTTCGCGGATCTCAATTCGGACGTCGTTTGACTACCGAACGGAGAATCGCATATCGTGCGTTATCCGGGTTTGATAGGTTGGGACCGTTGGATGGACCCAAATTTAATATATGTTAATCTAGGTAATTCTAGGATCGTGTAGGAATTCACGGATTGTGAATCGGAGCCCCGGATGTTCCGATTTAATAATTTAAAGTTTATATTTTATATTAACCGTTAGATCGTGCGATCGTGAGCGATCCGACCGTCCGATCTGAACCAAACTTGCAGGACAAGTGTCCTATACCTTATAGAACCCATAGGAACTTTCGGATCGGAGTTTGGAGGTCGTGGTCCCCGTGGGCCCGTTTGACCAGGGTTAGGGTAGTTTGACCCTTGGTTGACCGTGAGTCTCCCGGAGTAATCTCACCTTCCCAGGGGGATTATCTGGTGCTAGACTATGGTTGGGATTTACACAATATTAGAATTACTATATAGTTATATATGGTTGTACAAGGGTACAACAGAGTCTAGAATGTCAGTTCGAGTGCTACACGCACTACCTTAAGTACCTCCCCGGATCTTGGATTCACTACAAGTACCACCAAGTGAAAATTAGGTCCCACGTGGCGTAGGTTATCCGGCGTGCGGACAGACCCCATACGTGGCGTTGGTTGTACCGGCGTATGGGGAGATTTGTGATATGATGTTCAGGTCTCACGTGGCGTAGGTTATCCGGCGTTGAGACAGACCCCATACGTGGCGTTGGTTGTACCGGCGTATGGGGAGATATTGTGATATTGTGTTGAGGTCGCACGTGGCGTAGGTTATCCGGCGTGTCGACAGGCCCCATACGTGGCGTTGGTTGTACCGGCGTATGGGGAGATTTGTGATATGATGTTGAGGTCCCGCGTGGCGTAGGTTATCCGGCGTTGGGACAGGCCCCATACGTGGCGTTGGTTGTACCGGCGTATGGGGAGTTATGTGATATGACGTGTAGGTCTCACGTGGCGTAGGTTATCCGGCGTTGAGACAGACCCCATACGTGGCGTTGGTTGTACCGGCGTATGGGGAGATATGTGATAGTATGGCATGGTCGCACGTGGCGTAGGTTATCCGGCGTGTTGACAGACCCCATACGTGGCGTTGGTTGTACCGGCGTATGGGTAGATTATGTGAAATACTGAGAAATGAAATAAGGTATCGCCAAAATGTGGTATTAAGTGTTATGGGAGAACTACGTGTGGCTTGATCCCTCTAGGAGGGTACGTAGGCAGCCTAATGTCATTAGGTGCAGCCGCAGACTAAATATTAGTCATAATTTGTATTTGAATCGTTTGGTAGTTGGTTGAGAATTATTGGAAGGCCGAAGGCCATTTGTGTGTACTGCATGAAATTTTATTGTGCATGCTGCCAGTTGGGATTATTAAATGTGTTTTTATGCAGGTTGAAATTTTGGGAAATGTCCAATTTATAGGGGAGACTCTGCCGAAATTTCGGCAGAAAGTCTCGGTCTTTAGTAAGTGGGCCCGGCATCGGGGTGATGTCAGGAATTCCAAAGGATTCGTCTCGGATTATGGGAAAATTCGGGGCGGGTCCTTACAACTAACTACTAACTGATCACCATACCTTGAATAAAGGCTTTTAACATTATCGCAACTCGGTACTACCTCTTACTTCCACAATCTCTATTATTAGAACCAGTACGTGAAACCTTTTTCTCATATTTGGGTTCAACCATTATCCTCTATTCTGCTAAAGAAAACTCCTGCATTCATACCTTCTGTAGACTTATAGATAGGACTGACTATCGCATCCTACTCTGAAATATTTGTTCAATACGAGTCAAAGAATTCTATTATCGTTCTTAATCAAATCCCATCAATACTCTACTCCTTCGTGAAATAGCCAGAACCTCCCAATCTACTTTACTCCTTCATTTTAATCCTCTTTTACTACTAGGAACCACTATTATTTCCAATTATACTCTCACTCCTTTTTCCTTGGTCCACCTATCTCACGGGTGGGCTTTTTGGCAATTCAATCTCTATTAAAGTTAAAATTAATGGCTCCAAGGTCTACTATACGTTAGGATTTCCTTGTCTACTAAGTACCGTAAGGACGGCTCTTGCCAAGCCTCTTACAAAGTTTTCTCTACCGTTTCAGACAACGGTGCAGTTCCTATCTGACTGGGAATCTCATCCCCTTACATCGGGAGTTCTGTCTAAGTTTCCTACGGATACCACCACCATTTGGGCCCGACTCGAAGGAAAAATCGGGGTGCACAAGGTGCGAAGTCTACAGGAAGTATAAACCTATGCTCTGATACCAAATTGACAGGACCCGACCCAATTTCCTCTTTGAAATTCGGGCCAAGCCCTGTGCGTGTCCGACACCTGGCGAATGTCGGGCACAAAAGACCTTTTTACCCTTCTCGCTTTAAACTCTCCCTTAGACTTCTGCTGAAAATTCGGCAGAGTCTCCCCTGTATTTTGACCAAACCCAATATTTTCCACCTGTTAAACAATCAATTAAATTCACACCAACTGCCAGAATTTTTCAGATAACAGATCTCAACTCCTATTTTTCAACTTCAACTATATATCAGAGCATTTGTCTAAGTTTCAGGGTTTTAAGGATTTTCTATAAAACTCTACCCTTACTGAATGACGTGGAAGCTTTCATTGGCCCAGTGGTGGATCCGGCGCACTTCTATGGCCTGGGGGCGAAAAACAGGTTGAAAATGTGAGTGGACAAAAATAAGGTTCTTAGAAATAACTTTATAACCATAATAACCCCCATTGTAAAATAGTTAAATAAAACTGAATACGTACTCTCCATATAACGCATACTAAATTCAAGGCATTCTATATAAATCACATTCAAGTTCGAAAAGTTTCGCACAAAAGCACTGAAATCAAAGCTTGCATAAAATACTGAAATCAAACTTGTATAAAAGCTTTGTACTCAAACCTTGCATAACTGAATAAATATATATAAAGGTATCCATGCCTGAAAAAAATTAGAGAAGCTGATATAAAATAACTGAAAATCATAATTAAATAAAGAAAACTCAAAATCCTTGAAAATACCACCAAATTGTACCCCTGTCTTAACCGTCAATTCCCTGGCAGGTCTCGGGCGTCACGCAGGCTAACCGAGCCGCAAACTGGCGAAATCAGGGGACTATGATCAGCCTGTCCCGCCGGCAGATTCCTCGATGACACCAAGTCAGCTCGAGTCGCTCTGGCAGGATGCAGGGGACCGTAGTCAGCCTGATCCGCAATCCTGGCAGGTCTCGGGGACACAGAGTCAGCCGAGCCGCAATCCTGGCAGGTCTCGGGACACCAAGTCTGCCGAGCCGCAAATCCTGGCACTCACGGTCCGAGCGTCCCCGAAACTCGTGAGGCAAAGTCAAGTGCACTGACATAAACTGAAATCGGACTGGATGTCCGTAGACATCGGTCCAACTGTGGGTAATCACCAAAGAAAATGGGTACGAGGTGGGTTTAAAATAAATTCCTTTAGAAAAATTGGAATAATAAATGAAATCTCAAGTTGTGCCGCTATTTCATCTGTCATAAGCCTCAAACTCTTTTTCCTATAACTCTTTAGCATGTGTACGTAAGCAGCACAAAACTATGGAACTATTTCTGTACTAATCATGCTCGGAAATATAATAAAGCTTACTCAAGATCAATAAAGAAATTTATTCAAATAAACTCATTTATAAAAACTTATTTATATAAAATCAATATAAAATCATATATGAAATCTATTTATAAAAATCATCTATATAACTCATTTATATAAAGTCATTCATGAAAGAAAGTCCACTCACAGATGGTCCGAGCTAATTGGACCTCGTGAAGTTCTTTTCTGCGGTCCTGTCGGGCTCCTGCTGCCTTACTCGATCGATTTGGTGAAGAAACGAAGGAGAATTTTGAGCTGGAAGTTCGGGTGGCTTCGAAGGAACCTCCGTCGGAAAACATGGTTTTCCGGCCAACTCAGGGCGGCCCCGGGGTGGAGGTCGGTCAGGTCTTGACGGCGACACGGAGGCAGACCTGTAGGTACCCACGGCGGAGATCGGCTCGGCCTGTGGTGGCCGGGCCGTCGCCTGGAAGTCGAACGGGCGCAAGGCATGGGTGCGACACGAGGGAGAGAGAGGGAAGAGAGAGAAGTGACGGGGGAGAGAGAGAGAGAGGGGTATAAAAATCTGACTTTTTGGCCAAATTACCATTTTGCCCTTCGCGATTTTTAGACCATATCTTCTTCGTTACGGCTCTGATTCGGGTCTACTCCGTGTCTACGAACTCATTTCGCCGCGCTCTACGCAATGGCGTAAGCGGAATTCCCAAATTCTTTCTCGATTAAAAAGTCAAATTTTCCCCATTAAAATATGCGAGGGCAAACTTGTCTTTTTGCTAAAAGATATTTTCCTTACTTTTTAGATATTTTCTTTCTTTTTAGATATTTTGTTTTGGGTTCTTACAACTGTTACACATTGCATGGATTTATAGACATACACAGAAATCACCAACTAAACAATTACCACACAGAAAAATCCAAGCAAACACTTTTACAATGCACTTTACTATACCACTGGGTTTAAATTATTAAACATGGTAAAGTCACTCTCCACACCAAAAGCCGAACATCACATGGGTTACAATAGGACCACAGACCAACTTTCCATACATAAAGGACACTGACAACAACCAGAAAACCCCAAATATTCGAATTGGGAAAACCTTATCCCCACAACTGTGAACTCAGAAGCCTAACCCAAAAAAAACCCCATATTAAAAACCCGTTCCCCAAATATGCGGATTTTGAAACCATTTCCCCAAAAAATCGAACTCATAATCCTAAACCCCCAAATAAATCAATATTAAAACCCTAATCTCCAAATATTTGAACTTCGAAACCTTTATCTAGAAATAAAAAATTCAAATAAAACCTCATCCCCGCATACCGTAAACTGGGTCGTCCTCTCTAGGTGGTCGTGGATCCCAACTCATCGTAGCCTTCTCTCAATCAAGTCTGCGTCGTCGTCCTCTCCAGCGTATAACGGAAATTAAGTGGAAGATTTTTTGGTAATCTGGTGCTTAATTTGTTGACGCATTGGAGGGCGTGAGGGCGGGAGAAATGAAAAAATCCAAGTCCGAAAATGCCCTTGGAAGGACTTCGAAACTAGCGGAAAAGTGGGTCCCATCAGTGCCAGATCAGCGAATAACGATACCACTGACGAAAACCCTAATGGTGGAATTGGATTGTAACAAATTTACAAGCTCAGGGTATGCGATTGTAAAAATTGAAAAGATAAGGACTAACATGCCTTAAGGTTGTAACTACATTGTACTAAATTGTAATTAACCCTTTGAATTATTTGGTTTTAACTTCTTCTCTGTCGGGTCATTTGTTAATAAGTTAAACCCAATCCGTTGGTCCTAAAGTGCGCTCTGGATCAAAATCTTGAATGTGCTTCCAAGCCCACCCTAGTTTGTAGCTGTGATTTCTGATTTCATACTAGGTAGACTACTATATAGGCCACCTACCTACCTAGCTAGCATTTTCCTTTTTTTTTAGGCCACCTACCTAGCATTTTCCTTATTAATTATACATTATGAAAACGAATACCGATATTTTCCAAAAATCTCCTTTCTTAGGAAACCAAAAAAATTGTGTTCAATCATTTTCAGAATTCATTTTCTTAGAGAACATTGGTCCCGTTCGGTAACGTTTTAAGGGGTTGTTTTCATTTTTAGAGAACAAAAATGAGGCCAAAACATGTTCGGTGGCCCAAAAACAAAAAACACTGAGAATGTTTTCATAAAATGAAAACAAGTTCTTGTGTACTTGTAGAAAACAAAAAAAAGTTGTTTTCATTCTCATGGGAGATGTTTTCATAAAAATAACTCACATATTATTATTTCAAATTGTACTACCAGACACGTTTTCCTTGTTTTTGTTTTCAGAAGATGTTTTCTAATTAATCTACCAGACGCATTTTCATTTCCTAAAAATGCAAATTTGTTTTCTTGTTTTCATTCTCTGAAAATATTCTAAGAAAACATTCTCCGAATACGTTACCAGACGGACCCTATACTATTATTTTACAAGGGATGTTCCTACTTAATTTTGTCAATTTATATCCACTTGGGTTTAAAATCAAGGACTGATTTTATTTAAGACTAAGGATATAAATGTTGACACTTATCTTATAGCTATATGCAGTCTTAAAATGAATATTTTATAATTCTTTTCTACACTCATAAGTGAAGCGCAAAAGGCTATAAAAAAAAGGGACAAAATTGACAAAAGAAGTAGAAAGCTCGGAGTTTTGAATGGGATATGAATTTGGGACTCTAAAATAGACTGCTTTGATGAATCTTCAATGGGTAAGATTTTGGTGGGGAACAGGTAAATATGACCAAAGGTTCTCAGGGATTAAGCAAAGAGAGCAGCAGGAACAGCAACAGACTAGCAAACTGTGATCCCACATCGACAAGAGAAGCAAAAACTTATCGTAGTCTATTAACTATAAGTTAAAGCAGCTGCAGAAGTGTAAAATCCACGGAGCCATGCGTTGAGCACATAGCGAACTATTCTTTCGCCTTTTACTAAAGAATACCGTGTGCTCGTTGCTTCAAGTGGCTTACGCCTATTTTTGAAGGGGTTGAACCTCCATGGGTGCCCCTAACAATTAAGTCATGAAATTATTATGATCAAAAGTCCTAAATATGATCTAATTAACAATAAAATTACGTGTTTATTATTAAAATACTTGTTTATCATTAAAATAAAAATATACAATGTAATTTCAGAAACAGATCCTTTATTGTACAGTAGGTACCCACTATCAAGCAACTTCCAACACACATGCAAGGAAAATGTCCACACTTAACCAATAACATACAAAAACTCTTATATAGTATATATATATATATATATATATATATATATATATATATATATATTATTTTAATCACCGTAAGGGTGCCTTACCAATATCTTAGTTTTTTTAGATTTGCCATATTGGCAAATGATATCGTACATTCGTACCTGTGCAACATAGTCCAAAATTAAGCAGCTAATTGAGAAACATCAAACCTAACAAAGTTTAGAATTTCATCATCGATCCAACTGTACTTCTCCATGAATGGATTGACTAGGTTATTAGGAGGGTAGCTGTCTATGCAGTCTTTCCAAACATTTGCATCATCCAAGTCCTTCAGCACTTCCCACACAATATTGTTGCACTTAAAACCTGCTCCAAATCCACTCATCAGAATTTTGTTCCCCTTCTTGAGCCTCTTCTTGGCCTCCATGTATCCCAAAGCATACCAAAACCCAGCAGCTGATGTGTTCCCAAACCTGTGAAGTGCCATTCTAGATGGCTCAACATCATAATCACTTAGCCCCAAGCTCTTACCAATCCCATCTATGACTGCTCTTCCACCAGGGTGAATGCAAAAGTGCTCAATCCTGGTCTTAAGATTCAACCCAACTCCCTCATCTGCTTTTAGCTTTTGGCTTTTGGCACTTTTAAGCTTAGATATCACCAGGTACCTAAGCATTACTCTTAGTGGAAGCACTTTTGGTAATAGAACTTGGAGGTTCATTGTAAATCCCTGACTTGCTGCTTTTACAAGGTATTTGGTAAGTCGAAAACCTTTATATCCACTTTCATCTTCCACCTGTATACAACAGTTATATGCTTCATCACTTGAGCCAGTATGCATTCTCACCAAATGATTTAGTTTCAACTTGGCTGGGTGCTTTAGGTCTCTGTTGTTTGTGAACAGCATCGAACACCCTCCCGAGCGAAACAGACAGTTCGTGAGCATCATGGATTTTTCTTTGCCGCAGTACCAATGAGGAGATATGGATTCTGTGCTTACAACAATGGCGTTCACGTTCTTGTACAACTTGAATAGGTTTTGCACAACATCAATGGAAATGAGGCTTGCACTGCAGCCCATTCCTGAGAGGTTGAAGGTCTTGATGTCCTCCCTCATCTTGTAGCGGTTTACTATACGGGATGTTAGAGAGGGTGCAGGGCTGAACATGGACACATTGACCACAAGAATGTCGATTTGTGATGGAGAAATTGCACTAAACTTAGCAAAGAGCTTGTCCAATGTGTCGAAGATGACGTCATCCATTTCCAAAAGCTCATCTACTAGGGTTGCATCATCTTCTCGGCCTTCAATGATGTTTTTTGGGCAATAAGTTTCCTCACCGATGCCGGAATTGACAATTGTTTTCAAGAGAAACCTGAACTCCTCCAACCCTAGATTCTTGTTCCGTGTGACGATTTTGACACAAGAATCAGTGCTGAGCATCATGTCATTTGTGGGCATGTAGCATTCATAGGCCAGCAGATAGCAGGCCTGGTCTCTCCTACGCAGAACTATCTTATGGAGGCAGGAGAGACCATAGAAAAGAGCAAGCAAACACATCGCCATCAAGAGCTCCATGGCCCCTAGTTAGCTCTGTGTGTAGGGTTTTGTGATAGAAGGAGGGGGGTCAGAATTGTGGAGTGTCAAATGATGAGTTGCATGCAACTTGGAACAATTCTCATAATTTGTACTTTCCATACAACCTATTCTTTCCTTTAAATACAATTCCAAAGAAGTCTTAAGAAGCATTGTTGGGAATTGGTACTTATTATTTGAGTGATATATACCAGATATCTATAAAAAGCAGCTATTCATTAACAAGTACAGTTAGGCAGTAAGCACAAGTAGTCAAGCTCTAATAAAGGGTTTGGTAAGCCATGAACCTGATGATCGAACGCACGGTATAAATGGTCGCAGCTTCCCCACCCACCCAACTCAATTATTTATAAGAAATTCTTTTTTTGCAAAATCAAAAATTATTGATAAGATTGAGTGATATATATTTAGGTAGATAGGAGTTTATAATCCTAAATAATTAATGGGAGATGGAGTAAAATTCTCAATCTAATAATTTGACCCAATTTGAATTCGATACGTGTTGAATATGAATTTATAAATTCAATCTGATAATTTGAATATGATCTAAATTTGATCCATATACAAGCATATAGTATTTATTTATCTTCACTTTTTCATTGTCTTGAATTTATGAAAAAACAACACTTTTGACATCATCTGTGCTTTCAGTGATTCAACTTTTTCACAATTGAATTTGACTTGAGTTAGCTTGTTTTCTAGGACGAGCTTGTGCTAAAGAGCAAAGCTTTAAGATTTTGCTTGACTGAACTCATGTTGAGAAACAAGTTAAGCTTGAGCTTAAACGGTCTTCATTCTTCAGGTCCAATATATACAAAATTGAATGTAATTGATAACTGAACATATAAAAGTTTAAACTTTATGAGCAACGTAGGAGAAAGATGAACCAAACTCAAACTATTTCATAACAAAATACAAGTTGCTCATCACGAAATTTGTATGTTCAAGCTTGATATACCGATTTTGCAAGTCTAATCATACTGGACATGCCAAAAACCCCAGAGGCAGAGAGAGGCCTCGGGCAAGCAACAATACTAGTCCCACATCGACGAGAAGAGCAAGAACTAGCTGGTCTCCCTCACATAAATTGAAGCAGCTGCGGTCTTATCGTATCACGGAGCCATGCGTTGAGCACAGAGCGAACTATTCTTTCGCCTTTTACTAAAGAATACCGTGTGCTCGTTGCTTTAAATGGCATACGCCTATTTTTGAAGGGGTTGCACCTCTGTGGGTGCCCCTGACAATTCAATCATGAAATTTTTATGACCAGGAATGCTAAATATGTCTTGTATTTATGGAAAAAAATCGAAATGCCCTGATGTTTAATTTATGTTAACCAAGCCCCACCTTTTATTACATGTTCTTTTGGTTTCTGAGATGCACTAATGTGTTGAAACACCAGCTCTGGGTTTATAATGAGATGTACTAAAACATTGATACTTAATCAATAAGATCTCAAATTAAAAGCTAATTGAGAAAAATCAAACCAAACAAAGTTTAGAATTTCATCATTGAGCCAACTATACTTCTCCATGAGTGGATTGACTAGGGTATTAGGAGGGTAGCTGTCTACGCAGTCTTTCCAAACATTGGCATCATCCAAGGCCTTGAGCACTTCCCACACAATATTGTTGCACTTAAATCCTGCCCCAAATCCACTCATCAGAATTCTGTTGCCCTTCTTGAGCCTCTTCAGAGAACATTATATTATTATTTTACAGGGGATGAGTCTTCTACTTAATTTTGTCAATTAATATCCACTTGGGTTTAAAATCAAGGACTGATTTTATTTAAGAATAAGGATATAAATGTTAACACTTATCTTATAGCTATATGCAGTCTTAAAATGAATATTTTATAATTCTTTTCTACACTCACAAGTGAAGCGCAAAAGGCTATAAAAAAGAAGGGACAAAATTGACAAAAGAAGTAGAAAGCTCGGAGTTTTGAATGGGATATGAATTTGGGACTCTAAAATGGACTGCTTTGATGAATCTTCAATGGGTAAGATTTTGGTGGGGAACAGGTAAATATGACCAAAGGTTCTCAGGGATTAAGCATACAGAGCAACAGGAACAGCAACAGACTAGCAAACTGTGATCCCACATCAACAAGAGCAGCAAAAACTTATCGTAGTCTCTTAACTATAAATTAAAGCAGCTGTAGAAGTGTAAAATCCACGGAGCCATGCGTTGAGCACAGAGCGAACTATTCTTTCGCCTTTTACTAAAGAATACCGTGTGCTCGTCGCTTTAAGTGGTATACGCCTATTTTTAAAGGGGCTGCACCTCTGTGGGTGCCCCTAACAATTAAGTCATGAAATTTTTATGATCCATAATCCTAAATATTGTCATAAAAATAAAATAATCAGAGTATGAAAAGTAACACTGAATGTTGGGAGTATTGGGAGTAGAATTGTATTTGCTCTTGTGATGTTTACACTGATAGAATTTCCTCTCAAATAAAACTCACTCTCTTTTGTTTCCTCTTCCTTTCTTTCCTCTCTTCTCTTTTGGTGTGTTTTGCTAAGCAAATGGGAAGCCTATTTATAGGCAAATTGGATGGCTTCCAACATCATCATTAAGCTCCAACGTCATCATTAAGCTTTTTGAATATTATTTCCTTCTTTTCGTTAAAAACATTGCCAGTAACACCCAGTGGAAAAAAAACTGATCGAAGGTAAAAAGAGTACATAATTATGTATAACATAAAATTCTGTGTATATTGACATGCGTGCGACATTACCTCGTTAAAACCTTGCCAGAAAAAACCCAGTGGGATAAAAACCTAGACGAAGGAAAAAGAGTACATTGTGTGAAGATCTTTATTGATACTTGGCAAAATATCTTTTAAGCCATACTGTTGATCATCTTTCTGAATGTCATAGTTGACATTGCTTATGTAAGTCAATCTTGTAATATTGTTGGATGCTCCCCCTGAAGAATATATTCCCCTGATATCTTCATGACTATCTTTTTAGAGGGAAGATCTTTCGGACTGAGTGAATGATGTAGCAATTAACAATTCATGTAGTTGAGTAAGCAAATATATTTCCAGTGAACTATCTCTATGTAAATCATAGAAATTTCCAAAATCAGCGAATCAAACAAAAACATGAGCTATTTGTAAGTTCACTTGAAAAGAATATGTCCGTGTGTTTTTTTAAGCGGAGATGGCATCAAATATGTCTCACATCATCCCAAAGTGGTGGTGATGGAGCTGAGCTCTATCTGGAAAATACAATGTCCGGTCCAGTATATTTTCAGAAAAATCATTTAAGTGCCCAACGGGTAATTCTCATAAAAATGCTTCAATACTTTCTTAGTATAAGCCAAAATCTCGTTGGCATAATTCTCGATCTTCAGGCTGAGACAAATATTTCTTGAACTCTTCAGGAGTTTTAATCAATTATCAACTCTTCAGGAGTTGTAATGTATTGCAACCATATCATAATTAATGTACTTACTGAGGCAATTTATGCATATTAATATTGAGTACAAAATTTGTGCTCCAAGCACATGCCCTTCAATGACTTGCTTCATACAATTACAATCATACGGGGATTTTATTTTAGGGATTACACTTCATGACACATTATATAGTTTTATATCTAGCTATTTGTCTGCTTGTACATCTTTAGGGAATCGCTTATGGCGATATGCGCCGTGCATTTAATAACCCTTAAAGATAACATGTTGGTCTCTGTAAATGTGCAATAAGAAGGAACGATTGCATCTGTAAATATGGAGAACCTCCACATTCCTTGTTTCTGCTAGAAACATTGTGTCATATAAATTAAGTATATTCTTCTTTTATTCCAAACACCTAAGTATAACTTTCAGGGTTAACATCTTTTGGGGTTCGTACTATGGGTTTGTTCCTTCACGTTCATTCTCATCTGTAATTGAATTGCCTCTTTCCATTTTGGCCAATGATATTTTCGACATTTAATAATAGAACGTGGTTCCAATCAACGCAGCCCATTGATGATTTGAGTAGCTACCAAAAATTGTCATTCATCAATTCATGATGCCACTATTCTCATGTGCATGCGCATGCATCAATTATAGCATTTCTTTGCTTTCGGGTACCTAAGCCACTTCAGGGGGGGTTTTATTGTCTCTTTCCAAATAGATATCTCTTATAGGATGAATCATATGAGAATGTGGATCATAACTTCCAATGGAGCGTTATTTTACACTAGGGCGTGGATAGTCTCCATTCAGGAAGTTGGAACATTTAAAACTCATACATCTGTCATGCTGCAGGCATGCCACAGATTAATACATACATGTCAATTAATTGTCTTTTTGGGACTTCAATCCATATCATTTGCTACGCAATAGGCGTGCATAATATTGATCACTGTTATACCCATGTTCTGTGATTATGGAACTTTAATCTATGCAGTGTATCATCAATGTATCCAACTTGCAATCTGTGAAATTTACATTAATAATTCATGAATACATATCAAAATGATACAAGCCATTCTTCTGGAATGGTCATAATACAAGTCATTCTTCTGGAATGGTCATAATACAAGTCATTCTTCTGGAATGATTTATAATGCAAGTCATTCTTCTGGAATGGTCCTTTGCATGGCATTCTTTTGGAACGGCCTTATCTCCTCATTTGGTTACCTTTAAGGATGTCGTACAAAATATCAAAATAAGATACAAACATGAAATAACACAAGTGTTGCTTACATCCTTAGGTTGGAGAAACTTTGCTCAAATATCATTCAAGCTCGTATCGGCTCAGCAAATACCATGTAATGCTTGATGATCTAGTTATATCCTGCAAGTGCAAAAATCACAATTCTTTTGTCTCTATCAAAAAATAACCCTCAGTGTTAGGATCACTACATGGATTCTTTCTTTAGATATTCGTTCTAAAGAAATAAAATCATTTATGAACAGAGAGTTATAAAAGAAAGAAAAGATACAAAGAATTGTGATATTGATTGCAAGGTAGGTAAGCGATCAGGGAAGGAAACTGGTGAGGTAACAGACAACAAACTCTCATTTCTCCTAGCATAGTAGAACTTTAGGAGATTAGAGCATGTGGTCGTCCTTACTGCTCCCCGACATTGCCGAAACATGATCAGGGATAGTTTTGCTTCCTGAATGGATGATAAGAGAAATTCTCGCTTCTCAAGCACACCAAGCGCTCACTGATAGGAAAAACAAGTGGATATTGCATAATTGGATATAGAGAAAAATGGAGAAAACTGGGTGTATTCTGTAAAGAAAATTTCGTTAGTAACATATTTATACATAAATTAGAGGAATAGGTAGATCTGGTGAATTTCAAATTAACCACATAAATTTGTGAGGTTCTTGAGATACTTTTGAAAAAGTAACTCCATAAAATCAACAAAGCAAGATCAGCTTTGACGAAAATAGTCCTTGAGAACCCTTAAAGTGCCTACATACATTAATGGAGGCCGCGTGAGGTTTTGGAATCTAGAAAAGAAAAAGAGAATATGGGGATCCGAGAAAATATTGGGATCCTGGAAACGGTGCCACATTTTCATCTATAGATATTGCCTCTGTAAGGCCTGATTGGAGTAACTGCGTTTCAACTCAACTTCCTTCCATTTTCTGAAAATTTAGCTTTTCTAAGACTTTCCTCGAAACCCTTTTAAAATGGCTTCATGTTCTTCTCCCCCAAAGCATCTCGATTTAAATGATGCTCCCAAAAAAACACTTGACGCCAAAGTCTAGTGTCCAACCTTTGTATCCCAAAATCGTCATCTTACGGTTAATGATTCTGTGATGATGAATAATATGACTGTTGTCATAGTAGTTAGGAATTTCATTACTCCTATAGATGAAATACTGTTAACAAAGAGGTCTGACGAAGAGGCTATTGATGACTCAATCGCTTTTAGCATTCAGAGAACTGCTTCTGTTCCTAACATAGCTGATCGTTTGCGTGTCAGAGCAAGCGAGATTTAGGAGCTGAACACTGAAAATTCGTCTCTTCGGAGAATGCTTCATGAGTCTCAGCAAGAGGTTGAAAAACTTAAAGAGGAAAATAAGGACTTGTTGAAACTGGTGAGTTCATACTCCATTGATATGCAGACAAGGCTTGACATGCTGCAGATTTCCAA
Organism: Prunus dulcis; assembly: GCF_902201215.1. NCBI lineage: Eukaryota > Viridiplantae > Streptophyta > Magnoliopsida > Rosales > Rosaceae > Prunus > Prunus dulcis. Next base: position 12,251,403 of record NC_047651.1, read on the forward strand.
TGATAAGATTCTGGGAGACCACGAGAGGCTTATGGCTAAGCTTAAGAAGCGTCGTTCTCTTACTTCAGAGGCTTCTAGAACAGAATTGAATTTTATAGATTTTACAGAGCCTGCTCCTTCCTTGCAGGTGAAAAGAATCTATCTGTTATATGCTCATTTCCTGTTATAATAATTGGGTAAATTCTTAAACTTGCACTTGTCGTTTTTACATCTTTTCAAAATGACGGTTTGGAATCTTGTGCTTTATAGGTTCAAATAACCACATCAAATCTCTCAAGTTACATATTTCAATGCATGTGAGTCCGGAACTTCTTGCCCGGGTTAAACACAACTTGAAAATTTATTTGCCATTTTCAAATAGACATGAAATATAAATTAAATAGGCATGAAATATAAATTGAGTAAAAGCCATTATAATATTGTAATATAATAGTGAAGAGCATTAACTACTATATACCCAAAACTTCAAGTTTGGGGTCTCTTATATATTTGGATCCATGGGCTTCTGGCCCAGATCATATAATATAACAAAATATGTTGGCAGCCTCAATTCACCCTTTGAGGTTTATCCTAATATTATCCATCTTATGGTGTATTCTTAACAACCGGAATTAACAAAATATATTTCTTCCTTGAGGTGTAGATTATAACAGAATTGAACTTTATTAAATTCATCATTTTCTTATGCCAAATAAATATATGGTGTACCACAATTAATAATACCTCAAGTGTTATCCATTTAATTGTTGGAACTTCAGGTTCTCAATATTGTCAGATTTTGAACTCATGCCAAAATCGCATATTTTCATGGTATGGACATTTTTATAATTTCTCGTACATATTTCGAGATTTCAGGCCCTTACAAAATTGTCCATGTTTTGAGGAGCTTCTAGCTTCTCATTTAATTGCTCATCCATGAGTTTAAGGAACTGCAGGTTCCCTTTTGTATATAGTGACGGTTTATCCAAAATGGTTAATATTTATGTACACATCACTATTCATGTATACAATACTATTCATCAGGTCATGAATACGTGTCTATTCATGCGTACAGTACATTTGCCAGTACAATTACTATTCATGTGTACTTCACTATTAATCAATACGGTACTGTTACATTATCAAAGAACTCCAGGTCCTTATTTACATGTCAAGGATCAAGGATCTTCAGGTCCGATCTCTTGTTTACTAATATAGTACAGGAGAGACAGTCAGCTCTCATATCATTATCATCATTAAGGATCATGAGAATCAAGGAACTTCTGGTCTTGATATCTATATGCTATAAAACTCATCATATCACACAATTAATTCATAAAATAAATTGCTATAATTGCTAGTATGGACGATAATCCCGCACCATACTTTAAATAAATGTAAATGTGCTATAAAATAAATTCATAAATTAAATTGCTATAAATTCCTTGTAAATAAATTGCTGGTATGGATGATAATCTCGTACTATACTTTAAATAAATGTAAATGTGCAGTAAAATAAATTCATAAATTAAATTGCTTTATGTATGAACATTAATCCCGCATCATACTTTAAATAATAAAGTAAATGTGCTATGAAGTAAACGTGCTGGTATGGGCACTAATTCTACTCCATACTTTTAAATAAAAAGTAAAGGTAGTTGTGTGGACGATAAACCTACGCCACACTTTTAAATAAATATTGCTATATGGGTAATAAACTTACACCATACAGTAAATGCAGGAATAAAACCACCACATATCATACATTGTGGGCAATATAACTACGCCATTATCATTTTTATTACGATAATATGTGTTACAACGTGATTGGTAATGAAATTACATCATCATAAAATAACAAGATGGGGTATAAAACCGCACCATTCAAAATTACAGTACGAAAAAATAAATTAAACAAACATGGATGAAACAACATAAAAATTGTGAAAATACAAAAAAGAAAGTTTGCATGTCGTCGTAGTAGTAAAGTGAGAGGAGACATATGACAGAGATGAGACAGAGAAATAACTACATAGTGTTGAGCTAGAAAATTTAGAAGTAAATAGGAAAGACTATTGTTCTAATAACTTGTTATAAAAATAAAATAATCAGAGTATGAAAAGTACCACTGAATATTGGGAGTAGAATTGTATTTGCTCTTGTGATGTTTACACTGACATAATTTCCTCTCAAATAGAACTCACTCTTCCTTTCTTTCCTTTCTTCTCCTTTGGTGTGTTTTGCTAAGCAAATGGGAAGCCTGTTTTTAGGCAAATTGGATGGCTTCCAACATTATCATTAAGCTTTTTAAATATTATTTCATTATTTTCTTTATGTGGGCTCCACCATTTTCTTTACAATAAATATGATCTAATTATCAATAAAATTAAATGTTTATCATTAAAATAAAAATATTCAATGCAATTTCATAAACAGATCCTTTATTGTACAACAGGTACCCTTTATTGAGCAACTTCCATCAAACAGGCAAGGAAAATGTCAAACTTAACTAATAACATACCAAAACTCATATATAATATATATTATTTTAATCACCATAAGGATGCCTTACCAGTATCCTAGTTTTTTGAGATTTGTCGTATCGGCGAATGGTATTGTATTGGTGCATTCGTATTTGTACCCGTGCAACATAGTCCAAACTTAAGTAGCTAATTGAGAAAAATCAAACCTAACAAAGTTTAGAATTTCATCATCGATCCAACTGTACTTCTCCACGAATGGATTGACTAGGGTATTAGGAGGGTAGCTGTCTATGCAGTCTTTCCAAACATTTGCATCATCCAAATCCTTCAGCACTTCCCACACAATATTGTTGCACTTAAAACCTGCTCCAAATCCACTCATCAGAATTTTGTTACCCTTCTTGAGCCTCTTCTTGGCCTCCATGTATCCCAAAGCATACCAAAACCCAGCAGCTGATGTATTCCCAAACCTGTGAAGTGCCATTCTAGATGGCTCAACATCATAATCAGTTAGCCCCAAGCTCTTACCAATCCCATCTATGACTGCTCTTCCACCAGGGTGAATGCAAAAGTGCTCAATCCCGGTCTTAAGATTCAACCCAACTCCCTCATCTGCTTTTAGCTTTTGGCTTTTGGCACTTTTAAGCTTAGATACCACCAGGTACCTAAGTATTTCTCTCAGTGGAAGCACTTTTGGTAATAGAACTTGTAGGTTCATTGTAAATCCCTCACTTGCTGCTTTTACAAGGTATTTGGTAAGGCGGAAACCTTTATATCCACTTTCATCTTCCACCTGTATACAACAGTTATATGCTTCATCACTTGAGCCAGTATGTATTCTCACCAAATGATTTAGTTTCAACTTGGCTTGGTGCTTTAGGTCTCTGTTGTTTGTGAACAACATCGAACACCCTCCCGAGCGAAACAGACAGTTTGTGAGCATCATGGATTTTTCTTTGCCGCAGTACCAATGAGGAGATATGGATTCTGTGCTTACAACAATGGCGTTCACGTTCTTATACGACTTGAATAGGTTTTGCACAACATCAATGGCAATTAGGCTTGCACTACAGCCCATTCCTGAGAGGTTGAAGGTCTTGATGTCCTCCCTCATCTTGTAGCGGTTTACTATACGGGATGTTAGAGAGGGTGCAGGGCTGAACATGGACACATTGACCACAAGAATGTCGATTTGTGATGGAGAAATTGCACTAAACTTAGCAAAAAGCTTGTCCAGTGTGTCGAAGATGACTTCTTCCATCTCCAAAAGCTCATCTACTAGGGTTGCATCATCTTCTCGGCCTTCAATGATGTTTTTTGGGCAATAAGTTTCCTCACCGATGCCAGAATTGACAGTTGTTTTCAAGAGAAACCTGAACTCCTCCAACCCTAGATTCTTGTTTCGTGTGACGATTTTGACACAAGAATCAGTGCTGATCATCATGTCATCGGTGGGCATGTAGCACTCATAGGCCAGCAGGTAGCAGGCCTGGTCTCTCATACGCAGAACTATCTTAAGGAGGCTGGAGAGACCATAGAAAAGAGCAAGCAAACACGTCACCATCAAGACCTCCATGGCCCTAGCTAGCTCTGTGTGTACGGTTTTGTGATAGAAGGAGAAAGAAGAGGGGGGGGGTGGTGGGCGGTGGTGCGCGCGCTTGGTTCAGAATTGTGGAGTGTCAAATGATGAGTTGCATGCAACTTGGAACAATTCTCATAATTTGTACTTTCCATACACCCTATTCTTTCCTTTAAATACAATTCCTAAGAAGCATTCTAGAGAAAGAGAGACTCAACTAATTGGTAATTGGTACTTATTATTTGAATGATATATACCACATATCTATAAAAAGCAGGTATTCATTAAGAAGTATAGTTAGGCAGTAAGCACAAATGTCAAGCTCAAATAAATGGTTTGGTCCCATGATCGAAAGCACGGTAGAAATGGTCGCAGCTTCCCCACCCACCCCACTTAATTATTGAAAAAGAAATTTTTGTTGTTTTTGCCAAAATTATTGATAAGAGTGATATATATTTAGGCACATGTGGATAGATAGGAGTTTATAATCCTATATAATTAATAGGAGATGGACTAAAATTCTCAATCTAATAATTTGACATGATTTAAATTCGATACGTGCCAAATATAAATTTATAAATTCAATCCGATAATTCGAATATGATCCAAATTCGATCCATTTACAAGCATATAGTGCATATTTATTTATCTTCACTCATTGCCTTGAATTTATGAAAAAAAAAAAAAAAAAAAAACAACAACACTTTTGACATCCTAAGTGTTTTCAGTGATTCAACTTTTTGACAAGGCCAACATGACCTGTGTTTTTCACAATTGAACTTCACTTGAGTTAACTTGTTTTCTAGGACGAGCTTGTGCTAAGCTAAGCTTTAAGATTTTGCTTGACTTAAACGGTCTTCATTCTTCATGTCCAATATATATAAATTGAATGTAATTGATTACTGAACATTAAAAGTTTAAACTTTATGAGCAAAGTAGGAGAAAGATGAACCAAACTCAAACTATTTCATAACAAAATACAAGTTGGTCATGAAATTTGTATGTTGAAGCTTGATATACAGATCTTGCAAGTCTAATCATACTATACATGCCAAAAACACCAGAGGCAGAGTTAGGCCTTTGGCAAGCAACAATAGTAGTCCCACGTCGACGAGAAGAGCAAGAACTAGCTGGCCATGCGTTAAGCACAGAGCGAATTACTCCTTCGCCTTTTACTAATGAATACTGTGTGCTCGTCGTTTTAAGTGGCATACGCCTATTTTTGAAGGGCTTGCACCTCTGTGGGTGCACCTAACAATTCAATCATGAAATTATTAATACTAGGAATGCTAAATATGTCTGGTATTTATGAAATAAAACGGTATGCCCAGATGCTTAATGTTAACCAAGCCCCACCTTTTATTACGCATTCTTTTGGTATGATACACTAATGTAGAAACACCAGCTCTGGGTTTATAATGAAATATACTAATACATTGATACATAACTAGAGTTGGGCATATGGGACCGAAAACCGGCCAAATTTAACCGGTCGGTCTGGTTTGGTGTGATTTTCTCTCTCTTTTTGGTCAAAGGTGCATTAACCAGACCGAACTGGCCTTCGTGGTTCCATGCCCGGTCCCCAATTTTTAAAACCATCAATTAACCGGACCGAACAAGCTATATTTAATTATATGTAATTAAATAATTATAATACACGTGGCTGATTTCTATTGGATCTTGATTTTATGTTCTGTGCACTTGTGCACAGCATATCCTAGCCATTCCCTTTGCCTCATCGACGTCGCCTCAGCCTCACCGCCTCAACCTCGCATCGTCACCACCACTCACCATCGACTTGGCTCCGTCGCATCGTCAGCGGCGCCTCTTCTTCATCGCCTGACTCGCACGCACCTCACTCTCATTGATGAAGTCTTGCCCATTAGCTTTGGACTTACCCAACATCTTGATGGCTACAAGGCGACCGCTACGAAGCTTTGCCTTGTATACAGAGCCATAGCCTCCTTCACCCAATTTTTCCTTGAAACCTTTGGCCATCTTTTTTATGTTTGAGTAAGAGTACCTTACTGGCATGAGCTTATTGTTCTGCAAAAAGTCTTCTATATTGTCATGCATTGACAAGTGCCTCCTTTTCCATTTGTATATTATTAATGCAGTTGCACACAGGGAAAGCCAAACACATATAAGAGACTGTGTGCAATATTCCTGCGCAGTTCACAAAAAGTGGACTCAATAGAGACATTAATTGATTGCTACAATAGTATCAACATTTTTCATTAGTCAAGGGCCTGGCCGTCTGGTAACCTTTTCATGTTTAGTTTTTAGTTGTTACTTTTTTAGCAAAGATGGAGAAACAAATATATGGGAGAAATATGGGAGGAAGAAGAGATGGGGAAAGGAAAAATGAAGGAGAATGTATGAAACAAAAACTTGAAAAGAAAAGGTATTTGAAACTGCTTTTAGTTTTCTCTTTGTGCAACATTTCATTCCATTTTCTCCCTCTTCCTTCTTTCTTTCTCATATTAGAAAATTTAAATAAATAAAAAATTCAACAATGTTATTTGTATTTTGTACCACATTTATTGACCACATGTGATGACAACCTTTTTAATACAGGTGGGTCCCAAATACAATGACGGGGCCCACTTCTATTAGAGAGGTTGTCAGTAAATGTGGTCCAAGTAACTAATTTCAAGTAGTTCAAATTACCTGGGTAAGAGATTACACAGTATAATGGCAACAGATAAAGGGGGGATTGACTTGTAGCACTTGTTGGTGAGCGCATAGATATCCGTATAGAATACAATTGCTGCAACACAAGTGAAAAACTCGATAAATTCATAATTTAATGAAGTATAGTTTGATAAATGTAATGAAGTATGTAAGTTGGATTAGAGAGTCGGCTACTTTGCCTGGTATAGAGAGTATGAACCGTAAGATCTTCTTGTACAAATGTTCTGCATTGCAAAAGAAAATAAGATTCATTTTTTGCTTACAAAAACATCATAATACATAAGTATATACTATAAATCAACATGTCATAGTCTCCTTTTGACTACCAAATTATTTGAAGCAAAAGCGTATGCGTCCCTTCCACACATGAGAACAGCATGAAATGTTATTTGACAACAAAATCTTGTCAATGTGTAAAGTTTCATATATCCATCACATTCTTATCTTTCTCACGGGATTAACCAAGGATAGAGAGCATGCTCTGATACCATGTTAATGTGAAATAATTCGGTAATGATTCTGTGTCTATTTAAAAGGGCAAAGCTCGATAGACAAGACAATGAAACTAAGAATGGTAACATATAAAACTCAAAAATACAATCAAGGGAGAAGTTGACAACAAAGGAAATTAACCAAATATGAAGAATCAAAGTTAAATGGGTGCGTTCTACCATTACTTGGTTCGAGGAACCTCTAGACTTTATTAGTGATCTCTTATTTGAGGAATGTAACATGTAATTTTTCTACAGGCATACTCTTAGCTGGACATGGGGTACTCTATCAGTGGTTAGGTTCCTGCCCTTGCTTTGCAGTTGAGCGGGTAAGACTACTCAGTTAGTCTGACAACTGAGCCTGTATGTGTAAATAAACTCGCCTAATCCCCAACGACATAGTCCGATTTTTTGGTACTGTTACTTATTCCCTCTATCAATCAATAATACTATCCCTCTTTCTCAACAACAACAAAAACAAAAACAGTAGTCTAATGAATAAATAAGGTGGGTAGTGAAGAAGATATTTAACAGCGCTGCAAATTATTGACATCATCTGGAGGAGAGAGAACAAATATGTTGACTCTAGCTAGCATTATTGAATAAGTGAAATCATTAACAGATACACTATAGTACCTTTGGTTATTGAAGGGCACTTGGTTTTACTCACGTCGTCGAGCATGCAGTTCTTCTTATACATTCCACATTTCAAGTAACATGAAGCGTTAAACCATGAGAGCTCAAAGCCGCTCGCTATTTCATTATATATACCTTCACAGGACAAGTTCTGGTGCAGATCTGTAGATGTTGAAGGTGACACCACAACCATTTGTGTTATTTTGCAGGACTCCCCCAAATCGAATGGACTTATTATGGAGCCATTCAAGCCAATCATGACATAAGAAAATATTCTTAAAGTACTGGACAAAGAAGAATTGGCAGAATTGTTGATGCATGGAGCTGTATCAACAAGGCGAGGAGAATGCATTGGATTTGCACAGCTGATAAAAATTATAGGCACTTCACGTATTGCTAGACTATGCACTCCGCGTTCAGTATTAGAGTACCAAAGATCATGGGCAAAAGGATCTCCATCACTAAGGTTGAAGGAGGTTAAAGAGTAACGTGGGTTGGAGAAGTAGTTGTCTTTCTTCTGAACACCAGCATCAACAACTCGGATTGTCCAGTCACTGTAATTGATCGCCTTTACGTAATACTTTCCCGAATACAAGCATATTACTGTAACATTTTCCTCACAAGATAGATCAAAAGTGTACATGCCACAGTTTTGAAGGTCTCTGTTTAATTGAAATGGATACTTTATGTTGATATTGCCACAAAGGGTACTATCTTCCACGGCGGATGTTTGGAAACAGAAGGAAGGAGGAAGAAGGAGAAGGAGAGGGGCTATGTGTGCAGCAAATAGGAGACATTCCTCTCGACATAATGAGAGAGAATATTAGGAGGAAGGGAAGAGGCATCCAATCCAATAGGAATTTATCAAAATTATGGAAGAGTATAGATTAATTAGACAACTTAGGTTCTGGCTATGGCAGATAAGAAAGGAGGGACTTCAGACATGACCGTTTGGATTTTGGAGCCCCCTGAAGGCAAGAGATAAGCTGCTCAATCAACCAAAGCAAAGTCACCAAACAGAAAAAATTAAATATTAATGCTTATGGAAATTGAATACTAAACCCTTGTTGGTTTAGTGGCTATCGTTTTTGTTGGTTTTTCGTGTTCAAATCATCTATCCGTCGTTGATAAAAAAAAATTTAGTAAATGCATTTGAACCAGTCCACACATCAATAAATCTTATATATATATATCCATATCTGTCGTATACAATCAATTAATAACTTAGCAAGAGACCGGAATGCTGCAAGCCATTTTTTTGTTAGAATAATGCTTCTGATCAATTTCTTATGCTGGTTGTTCATAGGGGTAGATGTCGATGCAGTTCTGTTGGCGTGACTTGTGGACCATTGACTTTCTTTCCTTACACACCAAACATTCCTATTATAATTATGTTTGATTTACTTTAATTCTTGATTTCTTACTGTAAATAGAAATAAAAATTTATTATTTACTTACCCATAAAAATTTGAACTTGAGACTTCCTCTAGACATAGTGAGAGAGAATATTAGGAGGAAGGGAAGAGGCATTCAATCCTACAGGAATTTATTGAAATTAAGGAAGAGGACATACTAATTAGACAACTTAGGTTCTGTGTCTGGCAAATAAGAAAGAAGTGACTTCAGACATGGCCATTTGGATTAATGGCAAGCGATAAGCTGATTAGTCAACCAAAACCAAAGTCACCCAAAAGACAGAAAAAATTCAGCATTAATCCCTAATGAAAATAGTGAAGGCATTTTACCAACTAGTTGTCAGCTTATTGATATTTATATTTCAATGTTGAAAGATGTCTTAAGTTCAAATTTTCTATCTCGTAGATTAGAAAATGAAAAGTTTTAATAATGCAATTGAATCAGTCCACAGGTCAAATACAATCATATATATATCTCTGTGTGTGTGCGCAGACAGTAAAATGCAAAATCTTATCCATACTTATATACAATAGATAATAACTTAGCAAGAGACCAAAACGTTGCAAGCTGTCTTTTCATCAGAAATAATGCTTCTGGTCAACTTGTTATGCTGGTTGCTTATGATGTAGATGCAGTGCAGGGCGGAGTAGGCCTTGAAAATTATTGCAAAGAAGAAAGATGTAATCCGCACGGCCCAGCGATCCGATTCCCATTTCGACTTAAAGGTAAGCAGTCAATCCATTGTGGTTACCATGGCTTTGATCTGTCATCATCATCTGACAACCTCTTCGTGGAAAGAATTGACTACACATCTCAGGAGATCGAAATATATCATTACCAAAATGCTAACACACCGGAAAAGATTTTTGTCCTTTGTTTATATATCTTCTTCTCCCTTACAATTTGTGCCTGGACCAGATAACTATAATTATACCCTATTCAGTTGTCCATATTCAGAAGAAAGACAATAACCAAAGTGTTTTGAAAAACTCTGGTATTGTAGTTGTTGAATAAAAACCCAATTTTCATTTATTAGTATCAATAAATATATAGGTATAATATCAATATTGGGTTGGGCAGAGATATTTCCATATGTTTCACTTAAGTCAAGTCCACATTTGCAATAAGATATTTGTGGCTTGTGCCCAAGGGGATAGGATGCAAAGCCAATGGTTGAGTGGACACGGCAAGGCACCTTACCAAGTCAAGCCGAGTTAATACCTACAAGTTGGGGAACGCGTTGGAAGACAAATCACCATATTAAGTCTAAGTCAATAGTTGGTTGAAAGTCAATATCACCATATCAAATCTAAGTCACAAGTCTTCGATCTCATCCATTAATTTTCCCAATATTCATTAATTTATTACTTGTTTACTTGGACCACTGACAAATTTTTCTTCAATTATCTTTTTCCACATAGTGACATGAATAAGAGTCGGTTGTACATTGTATAGTTTTTTTCTTCTTCTTTTTAAAAAATTTGGTATAGTCCACTTCTGATGACATAAGTGAAATTGGACCTATATCTAAGAGCTCCTTTTTCCTTTTTGTAAATTATAACTAGAGAGTTCTCCTCATTACAGGTTACAAGAGCTCCTTTTTCATTTCATTCATTTCATCCATGCATCTTACTTTTTAGCTCGTGCATCATAATTTATTTGGTTTCTATAAGTTATGATTACCTCCATAATAAAGAGATTCGAATCCAAAGTATTAGGAATTTTCTTTACCAAGTGATTTGTATTCTTATTTGTAAGAACTTAGAATTGCACCTTGACATTCTAGTCTCATTGTGATTGACGTGTGATTTCCATAACATTAATTATGCATTGTATATAGCAGATAATTTACTCCTTTATATGGTTTTGTCTTCTATGAATGTGTGGCACTGTTTTACCTAAACCGTGTTTTCTTTGTAAAGGCTTTCTTCCTTTTTTTCTTATATATATATATATATGTGGAGAAACACGGAAACAACCATATATCAATATATACTTGCAGTGTTTTTGCATGTGCATGTGCTTTTGATCAATTAACATGAAGGGCGACGGGAGGTGCTAAAGTGACATTTTAAAGATTTTAAAGATATTCTCATTGCAAATTAGTAACATTAGTTTAGATTTTCTTTGTATCAATCTTTTTTCATATTGACTTGGTGCTCATTTTGATTCCAGTCTGTTTACTTTTTAGTGTTTTTGGCCAAATTTTTTATCTTTACATTTGAAAAACAAAAAATTAATTAGAAAAAACCTTCTTGTACTTTTGAGGGCTTTTTCTTCCCATTACCTCTCTAAATGTTTTTGTATAGTGCTTTTCCTAATTTACTATAATTTTTTAGATGCTTAATTTTTTGGTTTTTAAGTGGTTAGTTCTTGAAGTCAATTTCAGTACATTGCTGTCAAAATTGGTCACATGATGCACACATGACTAAATTATTCAGGATTAAATTGGTTTCTTCTCACGCTTCTCTTTCTCCCCTTCACTATCCACTCCCGTCCCCTTCCCTTTTCTCTCGTCTCATCAAGGCCATAGCTGCAAGTGCCGTGGTCTCTTTCTTTGAAGCACACCCAAATGGGCTTTGGGCTCCTAGTGCTTGTAGTCCCACATGCACGAAGAAAATCTAGAAATATAATTTAAGACTAATTAGTTATTGATTGTTATTTTTCCATCGATCGAGACTCGGGTTTTGTTTTTTAATACAAGCATAATCTATTACTCTATATTAATCTAACCTACGGAGATGGAAATTCAAACTTGAGTTTAAGGGGTTAAACTCACTACCCTAACCAACTGGCATAACTCACTTGTGCCGAGTGAGACTTTAAGTACTAGTTTTTAGGGGTATGCTTCATTTTACTGAAAAGTAAATAAACAATCACGCCATGTCTCTAGAATTTACTCAGATGATACTCAGATCCCCAAATATGACATTGTTGGGCCGGCCCGTGCTCAACAATTCTAATCAAGCCATCACTAATCTTGGACCAGAAAAATCCGTGCTCAAAATGAAAAGGAACATTTGATTTTCTTCTTCCCATAAATTCCACTCTTAGTCAAATGAACATGGTGAGAGATCAACGCACAAAAGACTATCATGGTTGACAATATGAACTCATAATCGATATTACATTTAGTTCGCTTTCATGCAACACAAATAAACTACATTTTCGTAACATTCATCTGCATTCCCAGAAGATGAGGAAGAGACTGAATTCATGGCCTTCCTCCCAATGACTAATAATTTTGTTATAAATTCACCTCCCCACCTTGCTCGCGAGCAATGGAAGCCGAGAGAATTCCAAGGTCACGATTTAAGAATGTCAATGCAGATTCACATTCAGAGATTATTCTCGTGACAGACGAGGGCTCACCCGCAACTGAGTCAGATGATCCGACAGCAAGAGCTGCGTGGGAGTCTCTAAGATTCCTCAAGTTCCCTAGGAACTGCAATCAATGCAAGGGAAAGGAGACACCATATTAGAAATTCATGGTCATGCCAATAGTACTAGTAAAAATCCATGATACTAGTAAAAATGCAGCATCATTCACTTTATTCATTTGCACTGCTCCATACCCAAGTAACCCCAGCTCACCTCACCCAGAAACTCCACACCCCCTCGCCCCTTGCCCCTCGCCCCTTGGCCCCTGCACCTACATCACACACTCTCACGCAAAAACACACACACAAAAGGTCATCAGGAAGTAATACCATGTTGAGGAGCAAGAGAGAGAATGGGAGGAGAGAATTCAATGGACAATTTTGGCGAAGCTTTTCTGCTACTGTTCGGTTGAATAACATGGGAGGATTGGAAACATAAGGAGAATGGATGTTCCTTGTTTAATCTTTTGAAAGAATTTGAACTAATTGTGCCACGGTTGAGCCTTTCTGTCCAATTGCTACATAGACAATACAATGTCTCACTTTCAGAGGTGGCCCTTGAGTTCAGGGGAAGAAAGGGGAAGCAAAGAAATCCAGAAATGGTTCAATTACCATACCACCTCTTTCTTAATGTACACAAAAATTTGGTCCCCAATTTCTAAGGGTAAAAATAAGTTAGACCATGCAGTCTCCCTGTTTCTCGTATTCTATTCTGGAATTAAAAAAGGGCTTCCCCATGTTCAAGGAAAATCCTTTCCTGACCTCGAGGGGAATGCTTTTTCCAGCTCAAGGGAAAAGTACCTCGCCCACTTTCTTTTCTATTTCCTCCCTCCTACTTCAAAACAAAGAAAATTATTTTCCCCCACCCCCACCTTGCTTCACTTTTTCCTCCTCCAACACAACAGGTAAATAATTTAACTACGCATCAGTATTAGTCTAATAATCCTCATAATGTACTATGAAAAATGAACAGAAAAATAATTTAATTAGCAATGAATACCTTTAAAAGCATCTTGTATGCCTCTAACAAGCGATTGGCAGCTGGCCCAAACCCATGGAGCTGGGGTACCTCCATCATGTGTGTCCAGGGACGTATTTCCTACAAAAGCATGACATTTCAAGGTTGCAGATAAGCGTACATAGCTAATACACATGCACACACCAAAACAACAAACAAAAAGGTATTACGGACTCATGCACGTCAAATAAATGTCAACAATCCAACTGTAGTAGCTAAAAAGTGAATTTCTAATTAGCAAGGAGCTGGAACAGAAGCATAAAAACAATCTCATATGCCAACTAAGACAGATACGTGAATAAGGAATCCACCCAAAAGCATAAATTTCAATCATTATGGTGAAAGCAAATATACAATTCTTTTTCTTTTTCTTTTAAGACAACAAGTTCATGTATCACAAGCGCATCACTTTTCCTCTTTAGATATACATTATCAGTAACAAGTATGCCAAAATCTTTTAATTTGGTACAGCAATCAGGAAAAGAAAGGAAAAGAAGTGATAGCAGATTGTCAAAAGGGAGTGTATACGACAGGAAAGAGCAGGTCAAACCTTAGTGTAAATCGTGTTGAATGATCTTGCAGTTTCTAGGAAAGATTCCAAATGTGAACGCAATCTGGACTCCACCTCTGCATAATCCTCATCTGGGTTGTATGCATGCTATATGCAATAGCGCGTAATCAGAGCAAGAAAAAGAAGGAATCAACTGCACAACTTGGGGGAAGTTACAATTAAATAAAATGTACACTGAGTCACTGACAACCCAAATTTGAGGGAGCATTCACTGCCAAGTGTTTAATGTACTTGGGAGGCATTGGGGAAGATAAAAAAAAATCAGAAAAAGAAATTCAAAGTGAATAAGTGGCAACAGAGGAATATTAAAACAAATATACATTTTTATTGTCTTTGGAATAACAAATATACTAAAATATAAATGAATCTTTGGGCATCCTTTGGCACTATCAAGGACATTACTACACATCTCTTCTCTGCAATGAAGCATATGACAAGTGAAGGTCAAACGGAATGGAAAGATAGGGAGGTGGTGCTTTTAGGTATCAGGAGTTAAAGAAACTGACTACCTTCATGAACAATATGATTGAGGGTAATGACAGAAGAGTGGGTGATGTGTACAAGAGAAAGAAGCAGCAGTAGGATATTGTTTTAAAATGCAGATGAATTTATTCACTGCTTTAAATTGTACAATTTGGCTAGAGAATAATCATATGAATAGCTAGAATAATGCAAGAAGATCTAAGTTGAGGAACAGAAACAAACCTTTGATGCCAAATCGTCAACCTTCTGTTGAAGACTTAAGAGTATCTTTGATTGTTCTGAAAGCTTTTTTTCCAATTCAGAAACATCAGGCCTGCAAATGACCTTTGATTAAACGAACAGAATGTTATTGTATCTAATGAAATAAGTAGTTCAAACTTAACTTATGCAATCAACCTGTCTAAGCATTATCTAAACTGATTGGGATTGGATATTATCAGAGGTTGTTTTTTCCAAAAAGACAATTGGTTTGACAATAAACTTTCAATGAAGCAATTATTCTTTTTACTTCAGGGGAGTTGAAACACAAATCGAAAACAGATACTCTTACACTGCATCTATGAGGTCTTTTTTTAGTGGATTAATAAACTTTCAATGAAGCAATTGTTCTTTTACTTCAGGAGAGAAATTGAAACCGAACTGGGAAATAGATATTCTTACAATGGATATATGGACTGAATTTGAACATCAGCAGGGAATAATTTGCACTCCTCGGAGAATATTTGAGCTTGTCTTTCAGCAATGGAATCAATCAGTTGTATGTCCTTCGCTACCTGCTCATCGATACTGCAGAAATCACAGTTCATACCAGATCTCAGGCCAACATGATTGTTTGAAATCAGAAAAAAAATCACGTGCATAATATAGAATGAAATTTGAAATTATAGAAGTGCTAGGAGTTCCTTTATTAAAAAATAAAAACTTCCCAACACAAATGTAAAACTTAGTATCATCCTTAACCTCCATTCTTGATTATCAGCATAAATGCTCGCCTCCACAAGATCTACAATAAGACGAAGCATTTCAGTGCGATCTTCATAGCTTCCTCGTCCCTGCAACAAAAAGGTATCGCATTCAGTAAGGGTGGAGGAAACACACAGAGTAAAGAGTTGCTAGATTTCACGTCGAGTGCAGAATGCATGATGGTCCAATAAAACATTTTTATTCCTAACTATGTTCATCTTGTCTAGAGTGCCAACTAGATGCATAATGTGCATCTTGCAAACAAATTTTTACTTCATCTTTGATTATATTCTGTCTAGTCTACCTTGATAAAAAGTTTTTGATGATCTGCCAGTATAACTTTGTTTCAAATTGACTATTTCCATGGAGGTACATTAAGGGAGATTCATATTTGACTACCCTGATCGTATCTGGGGGACTAATCTAGAGTATTTGGATGTAAAGGAACCTCCAATAAGAGGATAAGATTCCAATTTTATCATATAACCAAAAGGATTCAGATAATACAACAATTTTAAAAAGCCTGGCATCCTTTAAGAAAAGAGTACCAGTTACAAAAATTTACTAGTATAATTAGATCAATCCATGATACTTACTTATCCTAAAAAATTATTTTCCCAACAGATTCTACGAAAGGTTAATTAAAAACCAATAAACAATAAATTCAAATGTGATAAGTAAAAATGCACTTAATTTGTACAGCTGAACTAAAGAAGAAAGAAAAAATCACCCATATAAGCCAGAATAAATACTCCTAAATCAACATAAATCCACAACTAACTTGGATAACTTCTGTGTCTACAGTAGTAGTAATACCCAAAAACTTTGCAATCTCTGCCAAATCTGCAAAACAGAAGGTCATCATTTGTTATGGTAACAATTAAGAGAAACTTGGTCAGATTATCCCATCACATGACTAAAAACAGTGCAAAATAGAAAGTTCATCATATATAACCCACATACTAAGAAAAATTTGGAAATTTAAACAGTCAATGGATATACGAGCTGGCTTTAGGAGAAGAATAAATAGCTAAATAAAAAAGGTAGCAGAACGGAAGGATGCTCTACAAAACTATCTTAAAAAGTCCATCAAGGATATAGCATTTGGGTGCTTATGGTACCAACATAAATATATCAAGCTATTCCAAGTACAAGCAATATCATAACTGCGCTTGCTTTCTTTGAAGTAATACTGAGTTAAGATTCTGCAAAATAGCTGTAGGATGCCTCTATCTTTTTTATATTAGGATATGGATATTCAAAGTTTTCTCCGTCAAGATTTAATTTTTCTTCTGAATTTTGATTTCCTTTAGCTTTATTTGGGAGATCAAAGGTTCTGCGTTATCAGTTTGTCATCTTAATACGGCATATATTCTTTACTATTGGAAGTCTTCACAAAAGTTTGTCATCTTAATTATCATCAGGAAGATATCAAGAGTTTGAAAGACTAGTTGAGCAAAACAATTGTAGCCCACATTTTCATTTGAAATTAATATTAGAAGAGGGAAAGTATAATTTGGATCCACCATTTCATGGAATTCAAAAATCAAATCTTGCAGAGTGAAAACGAAACAAAAAGAACACAGCAGTGTGAGAATATCATGTTTTCCACCATGTATGTAGCCTACATTTGATGATCTAAACAGACCCAGGTTAATTTTCATCACATTCTGAACAACTTCAGCACGACCCAATTCAACATTCTACAAACAAAAAAAAAGCCTTACATTGGATGCGAGCAGTCTCTTCGTCACGATCCATGGCGTCCCCTTGAAGACTCTGTTGAGAAAAGGGTGACTTGTCCCCCAACAAGCTGCAATTAGACCAAAAACCAGGACAGTCAAAAATGGGGCATGGAGGGAGAACCAGAAAAGTCAAAGAAGTAAACGGCATGTCGTGTACCGGAAGAACAGCCATTCGAGAAGAGCATAGCGTTCCATGCCGGCGAAGAGGAGAGACTGAGCAGGCGCATTGGCTCTCGAGTAATTCAGCATCGCCAGCTTCCTCTGTATCTCTTCCATTTGTCTCGCTGCCATTTCTAACTCAAACACTAAACCAAACACTTCAGCTGAGATCCAAAATCATCACAAATTCCCAACACTGCTTTTGGTGAATGGGATGGTGGGTTAATTTTGGGGTTTTAGTTGGGGTGATGAAGCAATCAACAAATGGAATTGAAAATTTTAATTTTTTTCTTTGTCCAAAGTAGCAGACGGCCCAAAGCCGCATTACAACTGACCGGGCAAACGGGTAGTGTTTGCGAGTTTCAGGTCGTGTTATTAACCTGTTAAGCTAACGGGTGAGATATATTAAACCCAAACACAATCCGTTCAAATTCGCGAATAACCAGACACAACCCATTATGACTAAGGCCAAGTCCAGCGCTAGAGGCTGGCCCAGGCAAAAGGCAGAGATGAGCCCGAGTCCAGCTCCAGCGCCAAGAATCCAGCCCGGGCAACAGGCGGGCCCCACGAAACCGGGCAGGCCCAAGGGCAAAAGGCGCCTGGGCTTGAGCCCGAGTTCGCTGACGTCAGCGCACTAAAATCAATTTTTTTTACTGTTGACTGCCACGTGTCGTCACCGGGTGGCTCCGATTGGATTTTTTTCAGCAATCCTACGGTTCTCTTTTTTTTTGCCAAAAAAATTTTAAAAAAATCCAAAAAAATCCGAAAAAATTCTGAATTTTTTTTTTTAAAAATACCAAAAATTTATGTATTTTTTCCCTATAAATACCTAACCATTTTATCTACTTTCAACACCAAATCTTCATACAATTTCTTCTCCATACAATATTTTCTACTCTCCACTCACATAATTCATTTTCCACACCAAAATATTTTTAATTGCCATTTTAATCAATTTAATGTAACTTTTTTTTGCATATTCTATTTCTTTTTGTTGCACAATGTTTATTTTATTTTTGCATTTCCTAATTGGCTTTATTTATTTACATAATCAATTTTTTTCTTGCATTTCAAAATAGTTTATAATTTCATGCATAATCTTTATTTTTGTTTTTGCATTTTCAATTTGTCTATATTTATTTACACAATCAATTTTATTCTTGCATTTGAAAATAGTTTATAATTTCTTGCATTGTATATTTTTTGAATGCACTTCCAATTATTTATTTTGAATAGATCATACAAGCACAAATTTTATCTGGAATAAGACACATGGCAACCGAGATTCACATCCGAAAATCTTATCCGAAAATTTAATTACAAAAGATTATCAAAATTAATGATTTTAAGTATAAAAAAATAGGAAATAAAGTACAATGAATAGTAATTGCCCTAGACTTGCCCTAGACTTTGCCCTTGTGGGTGGAACTACAAATGGCAAGGCTGACACTATTCACGTGAATAGTATCAGCCCTTGCTTGCCCTAGCTTGCCCTTGCCTTAGACTTTGCCCTTAGGGGTGGAGTTGCTCTAATGGATGGTATTTTCACCCGTTTCACCCATTTTACCCGCTTCAGCCTTTTAAAAAATATACTAGACCCAAACACATGAAATTGAAAAATATATTAGTTGGGGTGATGAAGCAATCAACCAATGGAATTGAAAATTTTAATCTTTTTCTTTGTCCAAAGTAGCAGACGGCCCAAAGCCGCATTACAACTGACCTAGCAAACGGTTAGTGTTTGCGAGTTTCAGGTCGTGTTACTAACCCGTTAAGCTAACGGGTGAAATATACTAGACCCAAACATGACCCGTTCAAATTCGCGAATAACCAGACACGACCCATTATGACTAATGGATGGTGTTTTCACCCGTTTCACCCACTTTATCCGCTTCAGCCTTTTAAAAAATATACTAGACCCAAACACATGAAATTGAAAAATATATTAGTTGGGGTGATGAAGCAATCAACCAATGGAATTGAAAATTTTAATCTTTTTCTTTGTCCAAAGTAGCAGATGAACAAAAGTCAATATTACACGACGCAAGAACGGTATTGTTTGCGGTGAAGTTCGGTCATGTTACTAACCCGCGTTTAATCCCAAACATGGCCCGCTTCAAATGAATAACCGACATTAACGACCCATTATGATAATGGATCGTGTTTTCACCCGTTTCACCTACTTTACCCGCTTCAGCCTTTTAAAAAATAAACAATATTTTTTAGCACATTGAAAAAAACAAATTTTGAAATCTTTAAATGCATCTTACACATTGGAAAAAAAAAAAAAATTAGACATCATGAGTCTCAAATTGAATCTTTATCTTCTGCATTTTCAGTATATGAAACACCATCCATTGAAACTACAACAAACTCCTCATCCATGATTCCCATGCCATTGGTGGTAGTCTCTGTATCTTCCATCTGCCAATAAAACAAATAAAGAATACACACACAAACAGACCAAGACCAGCGAAAAAGGAAGACAACACAGAAAAAAAAAAAAAAAAAAAATGAGCCCAAAAAAATTTAAATACAGGGAAGTTCATACCTTTAGTTGGAGAGAATATCTAGAGAGAAGATGAAGGTAGCCGGTTGTTTGGTTGGTGAGAACTCTTTTGTTCTCGCGAGAAAGAAGAGGAAGAGTCCGCGTGAAATTTTTTATTAGGGTGGTAAAACGACGCCGTTTCACTTTCAGCCTTTTTAAAACTGAGGTTACTTAAATGAAACGCACGTTCAGCGTTGTTTCTTTCCTTTTTTCTAATGAAATTAATATATTAAGTTAATAATACATGCTGTGTATTGTATTTATCAATTGCAGATTCGATTCTACTTAACTTTTTTTTTTTCTTTCTTTCTAAATTAATATTTGAACACATGGACCTATATATATATATATATATATATATATATTGTATAGTACAATCCTAATTTCTACTCTTATCATATAATCCCTATCAATTTTAAGAATTCTCTCCTTTTGGTATGAATAAATATTTTATGTTTTGGAACTGATTATTATGTCTAAATGACAATTAGTACTTATATTTGATTATATATTTAAAAGATTGTTAAGAATTAATAGTACAATTTAATTGTGTTGTATTATTTATAAATTTTTCCTATTAAAATAAATTAATGTTTGAAATGCTTAAGCCTCACGTAGCGTGACTAAAACACCTTGCATCTACGCCTCGCCTTTCAAAACATTATTTAGAACATAACTTGAGAGTGAGAAAGTGATTTGGGTTAGTTTAAGTTAGTGATTGAGGAGGAGGCGGAAGATGGGAGAAGACGCAAAGAAAAGATAGTTAGGCTAGCTAGGGATTTTATTTTATAATGTAAATTTACAAAAATACCCCTGCTCTTAACGGGTTAATGGGTCATTAGTGAATTATACTAAAACAACTGTTTGGGCCAAAAAGAAATCCACGCGCAAACCCATCTTCGCAAAGAAAGGCCCACAAAATAGAAAAGAATAGAGGACTGGCCTTTGATTCCCCACAAAAAAAAAAAAAAAAAAAACCAAATCCACATCAGAAGCCCACGTCTTTTACGAAATTGCAGAGTTGTAAAAAACGCCAAATTAAATGGCAATTGACCACTAAAGCAGATCAATAAAAATCTGAAGAAGAATTGGATTGGGCCCAGCTTCTAAATGCTCACCATTGATCTCAAAACCCAGAGTACAAAGTCAGCAGATCTTTTTGGAAAGTCTATTCTCATAACACACGTGACTACCTGACTATGAAAAGTCAACAATTTCAACTATCACAAGAGAGTTGATTGGGAATTAATGAAAGCATGTCATTAATAGAAAGACTTCTCTGAAACTCTGCGGCCAAAAGATCAGAATCCTTTTCTATGCAACTCCGCATCAGAGCAGGTGATCTTTCCAAGAGATAAGCAAACTACAATCTCAAGAGATAAGTGGGAAGAAAGGGAGTTGTTCAAACAAGAAAAGCAAACTGACCATCACATCAGATTGTGTTCTTTCTCTTTTCCAAGAAAAAACAGAGAACAAAGAAGAGTTGGTCTATCTTTCAGAAAAGCAAGGAAAAGACCTCCATGAAAACTGATTATTGATGGTTTATTGATGGTTCTTCTCTGCCAGAACAGATAACTTCCCTTTTTCTTTGCATTTAAAATAAAAGATCTTTGAAAAATTTTACCGCCCATTATTAAAAGATTAGAAGCCCCACTCCAGCATTTTTTATAAATATAAGAGGAGGTGAACAGATCAAGGACAGCCAAAAAAATTAATTAAAGACAAAAACTCAAAATGATCACTTGATCTAAAAAAAAAAAACCTTCAAAACACTGAAGCAACCAAAAGCTCATGAAGCCACAAAAAACCAAGTCAGCTATAATCCAGAATCTCTAACCTCAGTTTAGTTTCAGAGAAAAAGTCATTCAAAGCGAGATTTCTCTCGTTATAAATTTAGTTCAGCATAAGCCAAATCAAGCAGAATTCAGTTTTTTTTTACAAATATGAAAACCTCAACAAATTTATGGAAAGCCCTGATCAAGCAGAACATGTATTACAGTGCAGCCCCAACTCAGTATTTAGCAAATCCAGCCACTTCTGCCCCTTTCATACTAAGGAGGCTCCAATTCTGCCCATGCCAAATGACAGGACCCTCCCTGAAATTTTTGGGAAACCGAAGTGGACCACGTCTTTGTTCCGACATCTTCCCGATGCCGGGCCCACTTACAAAAAACCTTAGACTCTCTACCAAAATTTTGGCATGTCTCCCCTGTAAATTAAGCAAACCCAACAGAAATTTCTACCTGCAACATACATAAATTAATAATCCCAACCAGCAGCATGCTTTCATAATTCATCAAAACATACTAAATGGCCTCCGGCCTCACCAGTAAAGTCTACCATGGACGATAACAGAACATCTACTGAATTTAATTTACAAGAACAGCTTAGTAGAAGAAATTACTCAAATCCTAACTAGGAAAGTTCATGGTTCGAGCCTCGTACACTACTTGCACTCTTCCTGGAGGGACTACTGGCTGGGGGGCGCAAAACAAAGAACATGTGAGTGGACAAAAACAAGATTTGCATTTAAAACAATCTAGTAACCCCACCGTGTAAAAATAATGCTCAAGACATGCAGGTTCACAATTCATTATTTAATTATTCAAAACATATTTCATTTAAAATTCTTTAAAACACAAGTCATCTCATCCATAAACCCCATTCTTACAATCTTGCAACTCTGGCCAAACCACTGAAAAACTCTAATTTCTTCACTCTCCCAACTATACGATATACTCATCACACAACCAAGGTACCGGAGAAACAATCCAACTGGGAGATCGTTTATTGACTAGCCCGTAGGATTTTCAGGTGCTATCCTGCGTCTAGGGATGAGCGGTCCAACCGGGGGACAAAACTCCACAGCTCACACACCGAAACATCCAACGCCATGTGTAGCTCCCAAACTATGTCCTACGCGCGCAGACTAGATCATCACACACTAAAACATCCAACGCCATGAGTGATGACCCTAAACAATACACAGAGTCTTTCCATACGCCGGAACATCCAACGCCGCATATGGAAAGTGTCTCACTCGCCGGAACATCCAACGCCGCGGGTGAGACGGATAACCTATTCTTCCCACACGCCGGAACATCTAACGCCATGTGTGGAAAGTCTAATAATTGGGGAAGGTACTTACATATTATAATCATACAACTTCTCTCAACAACCCCTCATATTCAAGTTCTTCCACAACTCACTTCAACAACCCAAGTATCTCACTTATAGAGAATATATATCTACTTCCCCAAAATCCATATAAAATATACTCTCGATACCCGAATATGCCAAACCCACAATATATTGCCAAAGCGCTATACAAACATCAAATTCAACTCATGAATATAATATATTCAATAAACCATTAAAAACATTATGCATAAATCTTTCATCAATAAAACCATGCATATGATTGAAAACAAAGTCCATCTCACAAATATTTCCACGCTGCCTGACCACGAAAGGGTCCTGCCTGCTGAGTACGTGCAATCAGAACACCTATTTCGAGATACGAACCTTTAATTAATATAAAATTACTTCGAAGCGGAAATCACAAATTAAATACTTAAATCCCCAAAATTCCAGTACGTGCACGTTGAAGGAGGTATCCTAAGGTCCGATTACAGATTTAGGAATCGTTCACGATTGTACTGTTATCGCTAACCCACAAACTTTGCATTATTGAATCAGAACATCCGGGGCTCCGATTCATAATCCGTGAAGTCCTACACGGTCCTAGGAATATCTAGAACAACATATTTTAATTGGAAAAAGATCTAATGGTCAGAACCTATCGATCCCGCATAATGCACAATATGCGAAAATCCGTTCGATAGTCAAACGACGCCGGAATTGAGATCCGTAAAATCCTATGCACTTGTGACAATCTAAGGATCTCATCAGGTCAAATTGCAACTTCACCACCCTCGCTTACGTGTCGCCACACGCGCCGGCAGATCGTGGGCGTGTAGAGTAAATTCCGGTGACGGAAAAACTCCACACCCGAGCTCACCCTTCCTATCCTAGCTTCTACTCAAGGTCAGAATCACTTCATTCAACTACGGGGAGGTCCAATTCGGACGACAACTGGCCGGAATTTCACTTTGAAATTTGCCAAAAACCTAGGTTTACAAAATCAGTTTCTACCCAGCAAATCGATCCAAACCTATCATCAGTCAGCTAGAACTCGAAAAAAGAGGAAGAAACCTCACCTCAATCACCGGGTTTGGGCGGCGGAGACGGCAGCGCGAAGATAGAAAGTCTCCGGTTTGAACCAGTCGAGATCGTCGGCGATTCTCGAGTTTTTCGACTGGGAGACTGGGTTATTCTGGTTCGGGGCTTCATGGCGAGTCAAACGAGACCGTTCTCGATGGCTGGGGTGGTCGGATATGGCGGCGGTGCGGTGGTTTTCGTCTCGATGAATAGTAACAGGGAGGGGGAGGTTGTGCGCGCACAGAGAGAGAGAGAGAGAGAGAGAGAGAGTATGTGTGAGGTAAAAATGAAAAATCAGATCTTTACTCTAACCCTTTTCGAAATAAATACAGTTTTGCCACTGATAATGTTTTGATCGCCAAATCTTCGTTACAACTCTGTTTCAAGCCTACCACGTGTCTACGAATTCGTCTTAATACAACCTACCCAAAAATACCAGTCGTGATCCCAAAATCCTTCAGGATAAGAAAATGACCAATTTACCCCTACCCCAAGGGTAAATTCGTAATTTCACTTTAAGTTCTGCATAAAAAATTATCATTTATTCTAGCTAGAACTACTAGTTTTGTACTGTGAAAAATTGTGATGTCTTCACCAGTCTAAGGCAAGAAAAGAATTTACTTGGGAGATATTCATCACTCAAATTCACAAAAGCTTGTTTAGTAATCAGTAACTTGGGGCGCAAGTTATCCATTTTTAAAGAAGTCTGCTAGGATTTTTTATTGCTAGTAGTGGCACGCTCGCACACAAAAGAAAGTTGACTTGTTTACCATTCAATGGTTTTCAAGACAATGAAGAACTTTACCATACCTTCACAGGAACAAATTAGAAACAGGTGAACAACTACCCATTAAGATAACGGGTGCTTAATGGGTTCACCCGTTATCAACCCGACCCGATAAGGCCAACCTAAATATGCTGATATTTTCACGCGAATTCGTGTCGTGTTAGCAAATCATGTGCAATATTTTCAGGTCTATAACTGATGACAACAAAACCCCTTTTTGTTAATTTTTCGTCCAAAGATTGATGATTTTATATGAAAATTTTCTCCAAATGACAAAGTTAGCCTTTGAGATTAGCTGCACATACACTTATTAAGGTTAATTTTGCCATTTGCACAAGTTCTTTTTATGTGAAATCATCAATTTTTTAATAAACAATCAATAAAAATGGGTGTGAATAAAGGAATTTATGATTCTCATTAATTAATTGAGAAAAGATTACAGAAGAGTATATAACACCTGTCTACTCTATACAATAGATAAAGCCACCTGTACAGGCTGTTACAACAGCTCTAACTAATTACTTACAAGAGTAACTAATAACAAACTAATCTAATCAGCTAACTACTCTCTTTAGCCCCCCGCAAGCTAAAGTGGGGATTGCACACTGTAAGCTTGGAACGAAGATAAGCATGTCGGGCAGAAAGAAGAGACTTTGTAAAGATATCTGCGAGCTGATTAGTAGTGTCAACAAACTGTAAATGAAGAATACCATGCTGAACCAACTCCCTGATGAAATGATAATCAACCTCAACATGTTTTGTGCGAGCACTAAAAACAGGATTATAAGCCAAATGAAGGGCAGATTGATTATCACACCAAAGTAACGGAGCAGAAGGAAGCTGAAAACCAATATCTTTAAATAGCTTAGCAATGTAAACAAGTTCAGCAGCAGTCATGGCAATACCTCTGTACTCAGATTCAGTAGAACTGCGAGAAACTGTAGGTTGCTTCTTGGCAGACCAAGAAATTAAATTTGAACCGAGAAAAACACACCAACCACTAGTAGACCGACGATCCAAGGGGAATGGAGATTGTGAAGAGGAAGGAGAAGTAGGAGAAATCGGGAAAGAAAAAGTAAGAGAAATAGGAACTGAAGAAGCAGAGATAGGAGAAGATGAAATAGGGGGAGCTTGGGTTGCAAAAGGAAAATATGTTTCATTAAAAAGAACATGCCTGGAAATAAAAAGCTTGCCAGTAGAAATATCCAGACATCTATAACCGGAATGATTTAAGCTATATCCAAGAAAGACACAAGGCCTGCTTTTAGGATCCAACTTTGAGGAACTATATGGTTGTAACCAAGGAAAATAGAGACAACCAAACACCTTCAAAGTGGTATAATTTGGAGTGTGTTTAAACAACAATTCCCAAGGAGACTATGCAGAAGAAGTAAAAGGTAACTAATTGGTGAGATACAAGGCAGTTTGAAAAGCATCTACCCAAAAGCGATGTGGAACGAAAGAAGAAGCAAACAGTGTCCTAGCAAGCTCAACAATATGCCTGTGCTTGCATTCGTCACTGCCATTCTGTTCAGGGGTGTGTGGACAACTCAATTGATGCACAATACCCTTTGTGTTTAAAAAATCTTGGAAAGCAGTACTTATAACCAAGAGCTGAAACAGTATTCACCACCCGAATCACTCCTCAATATCTTGATCCTAGAGTTTAACAAGTTTTCTAACTTGGCCTTAAACACTTTAAAAGTTGCAAGCACATCTGATTTATATGTCAAAGGATACAACCAGCA
Organism: Prunus dulcis; assembly: GCF_902201215.1. Taxonomy (NCBI): domain Eukaryota; kingdom Viridiplantae; phylum Streptophyta; class Magnoliopsida; order Rosales; family Rosaceae; genus Prunus; species Prunus dulcis. The sequence continues at coordinate 12,278,304 of NC_047651.1, forward strand.
GTATTTAGTGTAATCATCCAGAAACAAAACATAGTACTTATAACCAAGAGCTGAAACAATGGGACTGGGACCCCAGACATCCGAATGCACAAGCTCTAAAGGCTTGGTCGACTTATGTGACATTTTGAGCTTTCCCAACCATACAATCAGAACATATTAAGGACTCAGACAAGTCACCACTAACAGGTAGATGATTGCCACTAACAATCTTGCGAAATAAAGAAAAGTGAGGATGACCCAACCTCTTGTGCCAAGTGAGGATATCACATTTATTAGCCAGAAAAGCAATTGAAGGGCTTGATGAAAAAGGAGCTGCATGACCAGCAGGAAGTCGATAGACAACATCCTCACTAAGACCTTGGAAGAGCATCCTCTTCGTAGCTAAGTCCTTAATTGTGAAGGAATCAGGATAGAGCGTTAGTGAACAAGAGTTGTCACGAAGAAACTTATTTGCCGATAACAAATTGTGTTTAATAGAAGGAACATGTAACACATCCTTTAAAGTAAAAACAGCATAAGGAGTGTGTATGCGGGTAAAACCAGTGTGAGAGATTGGTAAGCAATTACCATTACCAACTTACAAAGAGTCAGAGCAAGTGAATGGAGAAGAATTCTACAGGTGCTGATTGGTAGCAGTCACATGAGCAGTAGCGCCAGAGTCAACAATCCAAGAAGGAGAGGAAGCAGCAGACTGTGGATTAGCATAGTAGCTAGTAAATGGTCCATAAGATGAAGAACTGCCAGAAGCATTGAGCAGACGGCCCAATTTGCGACAAGTGTTAGCGGCATGACCTTTCTTGTTGCAGAACTGACACACAAGAACAGGGCCAGAAGAAAAACCAGCAGAATTGAATGAAGAAGAACCTCTTGAATTGGAATTACCATCCCCAGGGCTTGAATTTCGAGAAAAATTGGGGCTGTGAAACCCTTGCACACCAAATTATGGAGAAGAAAAATTTGGGGCAAAATGGGAGGGCGGTGACAGAAGCAGACCACGAGTGGGAGGAAAACCTCGATGCTGAGAGTTAGAGTTGTTGGAACCACGTGAGCGAGAAAAGTGCTGTGAAGAACGAGGAGTGGCGGCATAAGCATGAAATGGTTCCGTAGGTCCAGAGAAATTGGATCGGAGTTTGCGCTTCAGAAGAGTAGCTTCATGACCGAGAAGGTAACCGTGAAGTTCATCAGAGGAAACTTTTTCCCGACGAGTTTCAATAGAAGTGACGAAGGAATCGTACTCTTCAGAGAGATCGGCAAGAATGTAAGCCACCAAATCATCATCAGTTAGAGGATGACCAGCATCGCCCAAGCCATCAGCAATTTCCTTCATCTGTTGAAGAGAGGAAACGATAGACAGATCCCCTTTGACAAGATTCTGGAGACGCTGACGAAGATGATGAACATTTGCACGAGAGACTCCAGCAAAACGTTTTTCCAACATCTCCCAGAGATCACGAGAATACTCAATGCCAACCGTATGAGATAGCAAATCCGTCGAGAGAGTGGAGATGATCCAGATCATGAGTGAATGATCCTTATCATACCACAGATCGAAGGCGGGATTATCAACAATGCAACCAGCATCGTTAACAATTGTCTTCGACTACCGCAGATCAGCACCGGTGAGAAGGCCAAGGAGCTTGTATTTGCGAAGAACAGGAAGAAAAAGATTCTTCCACAACAAATAATTGCCAGCTTGAAGCTTGATCGGAACCATGTCTGCGATGTTTTGAACAGTAACAGTCGCAAAAGCAGGGATTGAAGACGATGTGAGAGAGACAGAAGGCGCAGAAGAAGAAGTATTGGTCTCAGAAGCTATGGAAATCAGAGAATCAGAGCGGAAGAAACTGTTTGGGTGATGAGAAAAGCACTGTCTGGTTGGTGAGAAAATCACAGGTTGGAAGAAAAGGGAGAGAGGATCGAATAGGCGTATGATACCATAAAGGAATTTACGATTCTCATTAATTAATTGAGAAAAGATTACAGAAATATAACACCTGTCTACTCTATACAATAGATAAAGCCACGTGTACAGGCTGTTACAACAGTTCTAACTAATTACTTACAAGAGTAACTAACAACAAACTAATCTAATCATCTAACTACTCTCTTTAGTGAAAACAATTTGAAACCTTAATAGGTTTTTGTGTAATTTTTGAAACCTAAGAGAGTTTTATGTAAACACCGAAAATCTCATAAAAGTGTTAGTGTAAATAACTATTCTCAATATTGCACAGAGATTTTAAATTTGAATCCACTAGTCAATCCAAAAAAAATAAAAAAATTCCCGGTTAATGCAAATATTGTATATACAAATTTTAATTATTTGACATTTTCATAATTCATTAATTGGTCAAGGAGCCAAACTCGGCCAATTGAAGGGGTTGATTTCCAGCTAAAGATAAAGAAAAGGGAGTGGCCTTGTACTGTAGCCGCAGCTTTAAGTTTTGGCTTGGGTGGGTCGGGGAAAGGTTCGGGGGTTTAAGCAAGAACAGAAAAATATCTAAGCAAGTACCTGAAGCTGAAAGGGACGAAAAGGGCACTTTAAACCAGGGAAAAATCTCGTCCTCAATCTCCAGAGCTTGTTGGTTTTTTTATTGCAGAGTCTCTGTCTCTCTCCCCAACCAAGAGCTACAACAACAAATGCTTACCTTGAATCTAAGTTGTCCTTCTTCCACTGTCACTTTCCCCCAATCCAGACATCAACACCCCATTAATGCCTCCTCTTCACTTCTCAATCCGAATCTTCTCAACCGAGTCCAAATCCAGAGAACCCTACACACCTCATTTCCTCTGCTCCACAAACTCACCTCTCCCAAACTTGAAGCATCCACCAAAGTCTCAAGCTTTAGCAGAATTTATGGCCACCCAATTGGAATTTCTTCAAAACCCATATCTCAGGTCCAAGATTGTGGCTCAAAGATCAGTCAATTGAACAAAACCTGTGGATTCCCATCTGGGTTTTCTTCCAAACCCAGATTCCAAATCCCCAAAGCTGCATCTGAGGCCAATCCAGAACGAGGAGAAAGTGAAGCTGCAGTTTCAAAGCCCAAGGCCACAACCGCCCAGCTTGCACTTATTTTTGGGCTCTGGTACTTCCAGAACATTGTCTTTAACATTTACAACAAGAAGATATTAAATATTTTCCCATTTCCATGGCTTCTTGCTTCTTTTCAGCTCTTTGCTGGGTCTGTTTGGATGTTGGCTCTCTGGTCTTTGAAGCTCCAACCATGCCCCAAAATATCAAAACCATTCATAGTTGCACTCCTTGGACCTGCATTGTTCCACACAATAGGCCACATCTCAGCATGTGTCTCATTCTCTAAGGTGGCTGTTTCTTTCACCCATGTAATCAAATCTTCAGAGCCTGTTTTCTCGGTTGTCTTTTCGTCGTTCGTAGGCGATTCGTACCCTTTACAGGTCTGGCTTTCAATCCTCCCTATTGTCTTGGGTTGTTCTCTAGCTGCAATTACTGAGGTGTCATTCAATTTCCAAGGCCTGTGGGGTGCGTTGATCAGCAATGTTGGGTTTGTGTTGAGGAATATTTACTCAAAACGCAGTTTACAGAACTTCAAGGAGGTAGATGGGTTGAATTTGTATGGTTGGATCACTATACTTTCACTCCTCTATCTGTTTCCTGTTGCTATTTTTGTTGAAGGGTCTCAATGGGTTCAAGGGTATCACAGAGCTATTGCAACTGTAGGAAAACCATCCACATTTTATATATGGGTGTTGTTATCTGGAGTGTTTTACCATCTCTATAACCAGTCATCTTATCAGGCTCTTGATGAAATTAGCCCCTTGACATTTTCAGTTGGAAACACAATGAAGAGAGTGGTGGTAATTGTATCTACTGTGTTGGTGTTCAGAAATCCAGTTAGACCTCTTAATGCACTTGGATCCGCCCTTGCGATATTTGGGACTTTCCTGTATTCACAGGCAACAGCATCCAAAAAGCAAAAGGGCGGTGAAAAGAAGAATTGAACATAGTTTTTACTTGGTCTGCTTCAAGTTTATTATTCTTTGATCTGGTAAAATTTGTGATTTGCTCTGGTTTATTCCACAGCTATCAAGGTTTAGTAATGTCCAAGGTTTTATTTCATGATATCTTCTCTTTGATTTTTATCTTCATTTCTCTGTGTATTAATGGTAAATTTCACTAGGATTGATTAGGCCTTTCTTCTCCCTATTTCACTTGTTATATGCTTGTTGCCTGCTAAGTTTTGTCTGGATTTTTTAGTTTTTGTGTTTATTTGTGCCTACATACCTAAGAAGCAAAGTGCAAAGTTCTGTTTGGTTATACGTATGGAGGTGGTCATTTTTTTTGTTGAATTTCAAGTTCAATTTTATTTTTTGGATCAATTCAGTTTGATCTTTTTCACTAAATGCAATTGAAAATACTCGAAATGCATGTTGTCCCCCTTACTATGAAGAGGATTCTCTATGGTACAAGTCAAATTTTAACTTAGAAAGAACAATGGCAGGAAAATTACGAAACTAAATACAAGAGTGATCATAATAATGACCCAAATTAGCTAAATTGTCAACAACTGTATTAGCCCACCAGTAACCTGCTCTTTTTGCGTGCTTGTTATTTCCTGATATACGGATTTGGGTACTATCAGATTTTTTTTTAAATATACTTCATATACTAAAATTTCAACAGGTAACAGTGTGCCACATCTTTAATGACCCTCACCATTCATAAATCCAGATTTTTCTTAAACTTGGGGAAAGGTCGTCATAGATGTGGCACTATTGGAATTTTTTGATGAATTAAACAAGAAGAGTGGAAGTAAGGGACATGTAGCTCAAATAGTTAAGAGCAGTTTTTCCTGTACTGGAAGTTCTGTGTTCGAATTCGACACTTGTGTCAAAAACAAAACAAACAAGAAAAGTGAAAAATTGGAAATTGGAAATTATTAAAGAATACAATTTTATATTATAGAACTATAGATATCATAATCCCCATGGGATTAGTTTGTCAGACCAGCCGTTACAAATATGCAAATTAACAACACAGGTCAATAAAGAAAGAAACGAAGACTTCTCAGCAAAAAGGAAAGCAAAATTGCCAGAAAGAATTGGAGGGAAAATTAGACTATGTTATTTCAAATTTTTAGGAAATACATATATAAAATAGGAATATATGAACGTACAGTCTTACCAAAAACAAATTAGCACAGTTCTTAAACCGAGCTGAGCCTTTTTCAAAATGGGTTTCAAATTTCTTGGCTTTAGGCATTGTTGTGAATATGCCTAGGAGCTGTCGATTTCATAAGAAATGCCTAAATTCTTCATGTCATAAGGCCTGCCCAACAGATGGGTTTACTATTTATGTCTATTGACAAACTTTCATGGATAGGTTTCATTGTGTTTCACCCTTGTGGATTATTTCTAATAAGGTTTTCTTAATCTACAAGTGCATATAATTCTGAAGTTCTGTGAAATTCTTTGCAACTTTCCATTACCTTTAAAATTCATGATCTCTTTTTTATCATAAGATTTTTTCTGTGTTTTGTCTGTACTGTTGGGTATCTTTTCATCAGTATTATGATTGTTTTTACAGATAATTTCTTTGTTAATTTCCAGTTGATGCAGTGGGAGACCTACCCACATCAAATCCCGTGATTGAACTAGAAGGGGATGAATTTTGGCCACTTTCTGGGAAACCCTTTTTTGATGTGGTTACTGCTGAAACTTTCTTTTTCTTTGCAATTGTAGGCAACAATGTTGTGCATTGCTAGTTCTTTAATTTGGGATTATCAATTTCATCACTTTAATTAGTCTAATTCGTTGAAATAATCAATTTGTTCGAGCAGGTGGTCCCAGGCAAATTTAATGCAACACTACCTTCCTGTTCAATCCATACGGTTCTCGCATTTCGGCGCAAGAACTGGGAGATAATATATCATGAATCATCCAGTTGTAAAAGACTTGATAACTGGAGACCGTTTGCCATTGACAACAATTTGAAGGTTGGAGGTGCATGTGTGTTTGAACAACTAGAGTGCAGCAGTACTAGGCTAGTATTTAGAGTCCAAATTCTCAGAGGTGACATCCCATCTGAATTTCTAGACAAGCTCAATGGTGATAATGTAGATGCACCAATTGTTCTTGAAAAGTATATGCCGTACGTATTGTCTTTTAATGTAGATGCACTAATATGATTTGAATTTGGTGAACTCTAGCATAGGCTATTAAGGATAATTGTATGATTTTGAATCCATATGTTCCAGTGTAGGAGTTATGGTGTCATTTGACATGATACTTTAGTAACATGAGTATCTATTAGTGTTCAGACACCTTTAAAAACGTAATTTAGTAGCGTACTTTCTAACAATCCTCCTTAATAATTTCTTATCATTCAACTTACATGCTGCTCAAAATGCATCAAATAACCTGGGGAATGATTTCTGAAGGTCTCATAATATATACTCTAGTAATTGTACTGTCTGTTTTCTAATGAGTGGGATTTAAAGCAAAAAACCTGAAAAAGATAGACTTTACTTACCAGTTTGTTTGTGCAAGATGTGGGAGCCAACAAGCAAGGGAGAGCCACAGAGAAGCATCTACAATCATGCTCTCTATTTTTTAGTTAAAATTTAGTTAAAAACATTAGAAAGCTAGTTTAGGAGTTCTCTATAAAATTTCAACTCCAACCATACTCCCTAATTTAAAGAGTCATAAATGTTTTTAATAAATTTTAATTCAATTTTTGAATAAAGTGTAGACATAAAAGCAATAATAAAAAATAGTTGGCATTAAATAAATGTTTAAAATAATATTAAATATAGAAGCATTTAATTATAGGGAGTCACTAGGAGTACTTTCTCTCTCCTCAGATTTAGGAGCTCCTAGAGGTCTCCCTATTTTAGGAGCTGAATAGAGAGCACGGTTGGAGGTGGGTTTTTTCAATTCCTTCCTAAATTTTAGCTAAGGAGGTGGTTTAGGGAGCTCATTGTGGATGCTCTAAAGGCGGTAAGGATAAGTCAATTATATTTGCAAAACACAATGAGGAAGGTTGATATGGTAGAGTACAATAATATGCAAGATATATGTCATCCAGTCCAATATGCAGAACTCAAATCCCAAATTTCTTCACAAATGTATTAGTTTAACAATTCTTGACAATTCTTGAGATTTGAATATGTTATGTGAGGCTAAATCCATGATATAATAATTCCAGTATCTTTATATCTAAATAGATTCTATTTAAGCATCCCAATGGCATTAGAAATGCAAAATCATGTCCAAACTCCACTCTATATAAAAGACAGAGATTTAACTGACAACCATTTCACCATACCTTGATTCATACAAATCCAAATAAACAAAGGAGCCAAACAAAATATACATTTCCATGTCCAAATTAATAAGTTTTTTGGCGAGCCTGATGATCTGCACCTCTTTCACCTGCATATATCTACAAGGAAATAAACCAAATTAATAGGTTTACATTTAGCTCTCTGCCCATTGTCCACTCTAAGACTTGGAAATCATCATAGGGGTAGTGCAATAAAATCAATTTAAATTCGCGATTGAATCTCTTCCTTCCCATAAAAGCAATTTTCCAATCCAAGTATCTTAACAACACATCTTCACTGCAAGTTTCATATTTAAACGATGAACCAAACTTAAATGTGATTCCATCAATGACAACATATAAATAATATAAGTATAATATAAGTCATGAAATCAACAAGCTATAAGTCATAACTGTAACTACAATGGTATAGGGCTTGTTTCAGTCAATGAAAATTGTGAGAGGGGATGCATTCCCAGCAAGTACACTCAAGTCCTATTTAGTCCTATTCAAGCCTCTGCACTTGAAGTCCCAATACAAAGTTTTGTCTTTCTTCTTTCTCTTTTTTCTTTTCTAAATGACGTTTGTATCGTGGCTTTCACACTATAAGGGTCCCTCTCCATTGGAAATTAAGTGGGCACCTACTATAATAGTAGCTTTCACACAATCCCTAATGGGTAGCCCTCCCCATGTTTACTAAAATGGTGTACTAGCTTCACAATATAGGAAGCCGTTAATATGGTAGATTTCACTCTATTAGGGTGGTAGCCATCTCTGTTAGAAGTGAAGCATATACACCTACCTACCTCAACATTAGCTTTCACTCAACCCTAATAGGTAGCCTTTTACTAATTTATTGTGTACACCTATTTTTTGTATAGGTAGCCTTCACACCATTAGGGTGGTAACCCTGTCCATTAGAGATTAAGTGCGCACCCACACCTCCATGGCAGCTTCACACGTCCCCTATATGCAGCCATCTCTATACATAAACCCTCCTTAAAACAAAACAGTAGTGGTCAATCTAGAGTCATCATTTTACGAGTTTGGAAGGGTTTACTCCATTGGTCAATCTAGGCAGTCTTTTAGAAGGCTAAAAAGAACTAAGGACGTACCCTGACTAAATTGAAAATACGTACACTTTGTTCTTTGGATTCACAAGCCCATGGCTAGTGAATGTAGCTTAACTTGTTGATTCCAAGTGTTTCATGGAATTTTTGCAATGTTGTCAGAGACCTTAAGAAATATAAATTTATAAAAAACAAACAAACTATGTCCAACCAACCAGGAATAGAAATATAAAAACATGAAAACTCATAACAACACAAAAAAGAAGCAAGAAACACATAAAAACTCATAAAAACAGAAAACTCATATGCCAGTGCTAAACATAGAAAAACACTGCTCAAGAACTATCCATTTTCTCCCCAATACTGAGCATACGACATAGTTCCTTCATTGCACACTCAGTATTGGAATCAATACTAAGCATATGACATGAGTCCTGGTCGCATCCTCAGCAGAGTGGCAAGGAGGGCACCCCTGGTCTCGAGCCAAGGCCGGAGATGTCGACTCCACTGCCACAAAATGTGGCATGGGCAGTGAATGTGGCGGCGGGGAGTTTAGGTATCAGGGGCCATCCCAATACTCAGGTATCGATATCGAGAACTTACCTTTGTGACTCGGCCCCATCTGAGAAGAGAAGAATGTTGGATGCAACGCCTTCGAGGACTGCCGTCGTGAGCTATGGCCACCACTGGTTTACTGGGATAAAGTGGTACCCCTGAAACTCATCCTTTGCCCAAGAAGAGAAGAATGTTGGACACAACACCTTCGAGGACTGCCATCGTGAGCTATGGCCACCACTAGTTTACTAGGATAAAGATGTACCCCCAAAACTCATCCTCCGCCCAAGAAGAGAAGAATGCTAGACCCAATGCTTTCGAGGATTGTCGTCGTGAGCTATGTCCACCAATGGTTTATTGGGATAAAGAAGTACCCTTGAAACTCATCCTTCGCCCAAGAAGAAGGCATGCAAGAGTAAACGCATAATCAAGACTTGGTTGCTAGGCTAATCTTTGCTACACATATAAAGGGAAAGTGAAACACTTGAAAACCCCAAAATACCCTAGGAAAAAAAAAGAGACTAATATCATTTTTTAACATCCAATGGTTTAGAATACACCACCATCCCTCGTCCAATTTACCAAGTAACCATATTTTAGTTTAAAAAAGTTCATGTCGCTTTATACTCCAACAAAAAAAATCGCTTTAAATGACTGATGATCTTATATGTATAATTTCATTTTACATTTGTATGATTATTAAAATACGAAACGGGTATAATATATATAAAATATCTAAATTTATTATTCGGTAACTTTCTTTAAAATATACGGTAAAAAATTTGATCATTTGATAAAAATATAAACTTATTTATTATGTTTTTGTAATTTGTAATTTGTAGTCATTTTTTCTAAAATACATGAAATTCCAGATAAAATTGGCAAATAATAAGTGTATTATTGTAAAATGTTTGAAAAATATTATTGTCTTATTTGTGAAAATAATGTATGAGTGGTTGTGACTCGGCCTCAGCCTCCCCATTTGAGAAGAGAAGCGAAACCCAAGGATGCAAAGAAGATGCTCGAGAAAAGACGATCCCAAGAGTGCAGCTGCAAGGTTCTATGCGCCTGACTAAATGATGTACTGGGAGTCTGGGAGCAACCGACCAAGTTAACCATATTTATAAAATAAAAATATATTAAAAAGTTTTTCTAGCAGTTTTACCCCCTAAATTATTTGCATATTGTCAATTTAGCCCCGTAATTTTTTTTTTTTTTTTTTTTTGTAATTTAAGAACTCCAATTGTTTTATCCACCGCTTTATCCGTACGATGAGGGATAATGTCATATGTAATCATTTCCAGAGGCGGATCCATTAAAGCGCAAGGAAGTACCCCCATTTACAATGTCTTTGTCCATTAAGGCGGATCCATTAATGTCATATGTAATCATTTCCAGAGGCGGATTCATATGTAAATGTCTTTGTCCTCTTACTTTAATTTATTTTTATATTACTCCATTTATTTAAGTTTACAATGTAAATAAGGAAGTACCCCCCATTTGGATTCAAATAAAAATACTAGAAAATCAAATTCCTACCAAATCAAAATATGAAAAATCGGTTTTAGTGCAAAATACGATTTAGGCTAAAAATGATGGCTCATTAAGTCAATATATACTTCATACTAAAATCCCATAAAATCAAGTTTTCTTATTTGATTTGTAAGGAATAAAAGCCGCCAAAAATTATCTTGAGAAAATGATTATTCCGAAAAACCATTTTTCATACTTAATCAATTTTGCACCTCCGCTAAAAAATTTCTGAGTCCGCCACTGATCATTTCATTTTACTTTTATATGATTACTAAAATACGAAATGGTTGTAATACATATACAATTTGTAAGATTTTTTTTATAAAGAAAATAATATATAAGTTTATTATTTGATAAATTTCTTTAAAATATACAATAAAAAAGTGTATTATCGTAATAATATGTGAAATTCAATATAAAATTGGCGAATAATAAGTGTATTATTGTAAAATGTTTGAAATATGTATTAGTACGTGCATAGTACTGGAATCGTACATTATATACAAATTTGTTCATATTTTTTAAATGCATGAGACAGACAAGATTTGTTTTTTCAAATAGTACATATGCATATTATACGTGCATTAAGGAGGAAAATCACATTTGTACCTTTATGTTGAATGGGTCAAGAAATTAACCAAATTTAACTTCAGATACCCTTTTGCAAGATTTTAGGTCATGTACTAATTTGAAATGACCCTCAAAATTCAGATACTTTTATGTTGTTAATCTTTATATTTATTTGTCATTTATTGTTTATTTTTAGCTATTATGTTATTCCCGACACAAAAACGAAAAATAGTCTGTATATAGCTAAGTTATGTTATTGACCATTTATAAGTTAATTGAAGTTTTTTATAAATAAAAAATAGAAGTTTAAATAAATTTATGACATTTATTATTTTAAAAAAACACATAACAACTAAGTTAAGGCCCTTTTCTTCTAGCCCATTGGAAGGCTCTTTGCCTCTAGCCTAGTAAAAAATGGTATTTACTTGCAAACCAATGGTCTTAGATTCGAACCCAATAATACATTGTTAGTGCCCGTTTGACATTACTTATTTGGGGTGATAAGTGATTTTTTTTAAAAATTTGGAAGCCCAACCTATTTGGTGAATTGTAAGAAAATCACTTATTGTTAGAAATTGCAGTGAGAGAAAGCTATAAGGGAAAACAGCTAATGAAGTGCTTTCATTTTCTAATTATGCAGGAATCAGTTTCAAAGAGGAGCTGGGTTTAATGATTAATCGGCAATCATTTTTTGATTATGAGTAAAATCAATATCAACAACATTTTTAACAAAAATTTTACCAAATGCCAAACTACTTTCTCTCACAACTGATTTCTCTTACAGCAAATTTAACAACAATTATTTTCACAACACAACAATACCAAATTGGTCCTAATGTGTATATATGAAATCCCCTTCCCTATTATAATTTATGACATTTATATTTCATGCCTTAACTTAAGTGGTAGAGGAGATAAAATTGCATGATAGTTGTTATCATTTATTACATGTGACAAAAACCTTTATATGTGTGGTTGCACATGTATGAACATGTATATAATTATTTTTATAGCAATCTTAAATATGTACGCATAAATCATTTCGATACCAATGTTAATAGATCAGATATTCTTTCCACAAAATACTTGAGATATTGGAAGCAATTAAAGATCAATAATTCATACCCAGCAAAAATGATGGTCTCACCTAATATTGAGTATTGTTTAGGGCTGCGTATACTCAAATTTAAAATGAATCAATTCTATAGTCGTAGACTCAACACACTTATTTTGTATGAGATGAGGGAACTCCGCAGCTAGGAATGGGGACATGGACGGACGGAAATGGGGATGGAAATGGAGATGTAGATTTAAAAAAATAGGGCGTTAAAGTGAATGTGAAGGGGCGAGTCCACCTAGTTTGGTCCCACCCAACACTCATGCCCGAGTAATAATGACATGGAAAGCTTACCTAGTGGACGATGAATGACCCCTTGGTCTTGGCTCGACTTATGTAACCGAATAGTACAATAGTAAAATTATCAATAACTAGTCCCCCTTTGGAAAACTAATTTGCTAAAGGACTAAGGGTGGTAAAAACATAAAAACAAATGTGTATTGTGTGGTGTGATTAGATGTGGTGGGCTGCACCGAAAGTCATATTTGTGGCCATTAACAAAGAACCAATGCCATGTCCTGCCCCCACTTCTCCTTACAGGCACACTGCCATTGGAAGTGATTGTGGCGAGGGCAAGTTCAGGTAGGCTGGTGCTGCCCAAGGCTCACGCTAAAGTGATGGAATGGAAAGCATACCTAGAAGTCGACAAATGACCCCTCTGCCGTGGCTCAACCTATGTAACCCCATCTTGTAGCCCACTGGAACTTGATAATAGAAGCCATACTTGTTTTTCTTAATTAGGGAATGATGTGCAAGTGAGACGCTGAATTGTTGTAGAGGGATGGAGCAAGGGATGATTGTGAGTATTGTGATCAAGTTTTTGGTGTATTTATAGTGGAGTGGTCATGCCATGACTCATTTTGGGATAAATTTCTTGTAACCCAAGTTTAGTTTTCGAATTATTTGTGTAAATTATTTTATGGACCAATCAAGACTTGACATGTCACGTGTATTGAGATAAATGAAGTGGCAGTACTACTCCAACCATGTATATACCAGGTGCCTTTGTTGCATATTATAATACTTTCCTTGAAATATGTAAACTATTTCCAGCAAAAAGAAAAGAAATTTCCATTTTTCACCAATTATGTATGTACATGGCTTTACGCATGATAAGGGTTTTGTTAATTATTTATTTCACATTATCTTTCACATAAAACATTTTTAACATTCTTTTGTTTAGGTTTATTGGCATTAGAGACCCATGTTCTCTTTTTGTGTACTCTTAGGTTGTATTAAGATGACTTTGAAATGACAGGATTTTGAAGTGAGGGATTTCAAAGCGATGACATTTTGAAAGGAGGGGACTCCAAAAGTGATGGGATTTATAAAGTCACTTGTTTGGCTAAATTTTTTGTTGGTGGGATTTGATTGGGTAATTTCTTGTAAACATAAGATTTTACATAGTCATTTGAAATAAAAAAAAGTATAATTAATAATACATAATTGGAAGTAAATCTTGTTTGAAATTAGTTTTCTAATCTTTCTTCATGAACTTTATTATAAAAGTCTTCTTCTTTTTAAGTGGAATATTCTTCAACAAGTGAAATTTTGTCCTATGATTTGCTAGCAACTCAATCACATCCCAACATTGATTTTCATATAAATCTAGAATTGTAGTTACCACATCATAGACTTCCTCAAGAATAGCTTTTTTTGCATCAGATTTTGTCATGAATTGTTTAATAGAAACAGCCATTTCTGCAACTGCACCAGCAAATGACATCTTCAGCCTTTAGCTTCTGGTTTGAAGAAATATTAGACGTAGAAGAAGCTGCCTTTCTCTTTGGAGTATCATCCCCGATTTCTTCAGTTGCACTTACACTCGTACTATCTCCTTCAACACTCATAACATCATTTAAGTCATCTGGATGTTCAGGCCTTTCGCCAGTGGCCCAATCCTTTCCACACAAATCCACCATATCACTCCATTTCGGAATTGACTTATAACAAGGCTCTGGCTTCCATTTGATATATATTTAGTCAAACACTTTTACTTACTGTCAGCAAGCAATTCATAACATGATGTTCATAATTAAACGAACAAATAAGCAGTGAATTTGTCTACACAGAGTAGCCACCTAAAGCTACTCCCAGTCACAGTTCAAGTCTCTAATTTGAAGGCAAATTTGTGAGGTGGCTATTTGAGAATCTGATTGAGTGGAAGAAAAAACTTAAACCAACTGATAGACTAAATTTCATGGGAACACTTAAATTAACAACATAAACCAATTAAAAACTACAACCCATCAAGCATAATGGACCATAATAATTGCATAAAGGAAGATGCTCAAGATTAAGCTGTACCTTACACGCAAACCCAAAACCCCTTACTAAGAGCAATTCCACCGATTTGTCATGGTAAAAGGCAAGGGGAGGCAAGGGAAGTTATTGTTTATGTGAACAGTGTCTTCCTAAGCAATTTTTCTTATGCATTCCCACCTATTGTCATGGCAACTCAAGAGCAACTACTATTCACATGAGATATGATGAGAGAAATTTGTATGGAGTTTTTGGTGTGGGAAGTGAAGAACATGGCTAGGTATTTATAGAAAACAATTTCTTAAATTTTTGGTTATTTTTTTCCTTTTTTTTCAATTTTTTTAGTATTTAAATTGGATGCTGATATCAGTGTGCAACCCAGACAAGTCTTGCCTTGAGCTCGCCCAAGATTAGATACGGCCGATTGCTGCCTAGGTAGTTTGTGCTTGGTGTGGGCATTTTTTCCAAACTAGATCCCCTTTTACCATAACAAAAGTGACCAATGGAAGTGCTCTAATCAATTTCAGTTCTTCGTATTTCCTTTTTTCTTTCTTTTTTGGGTTCAAAGCGTCAGGATGCTTTGTGTTCAATACAAAGACTCAAATTCATATATTTGGGTTCAAAAGCCCAAATTCCTACATTTCTTTTTTCTCTCCAATGCACTTTTATTTATTTCTTGAATATTAGAATTTAACTTTGGTTGTTGAGACTAAATTTCCCTTGGATATGGTTGGGTCCAAACTTAAATTTGGGTTTGGCATACTCTCTCATATTTTCCTTCTAGGCCCACAATTTGAGTTTTGATTGAAAACAACTCGATTTCGATATGATACTGATTTGGATTTGGTTTTTCCTTTACATTGAATATGGGCTACTAACCCATGTAATAAGTCATAGTTTTTGAGATATTTATTCAAAAATTTATTTTAACATGACATATTATATAAAATTCTATATAGAGTCTATTTAAAGAGAAAATTACAAGTAGCTAGTTTTAGGTTTTTCTCTCCAAATAGACTCTATAAAGGTTTTTGTATAATATGTTAAAATGAACCTAATTGTGAAAAGCCCTAATTATTATTATTATTATTATTTGGGAATGCCCAAAGGGTTCTGGAAATGCTTGCCTTCATCTGATGCTCAAATTTTAGTATAAAAAATATAGTTGTCATGAAAATGACTTATAACTTAAGTGTTTCACATCCTTATCCAATATCCTGGAATCGATTATTCATTTGCACAAACATCCCCCACCAGGTTGGTAACCATCTCCATTGGAAGAACCTACTCTAATGGTAGCTTTCACGGTCCCTAATGGGTAGCTTTCACTCAATCCCTAATGGGTAAAATTCTTCATTTTTATACTAAAATTGTGTACTAGCTTCACAATATAAGAATTTGTTAATCTGTTAGCTTTCACTAGTGGTAGTCTCTCTGTTAAATCCTAATCGGTAGCCTTATCCATGTCCATAATTTGTTGTGTGCACCCACCCCCATGACACCTACGCTCCTCCCTAACATTTAGCCATATCTACACATAACCCTCTCTACACCTAATATTCCTATCTAACATTCTAGTCACCATGAAAAATTTCCACTATTTTTAATTTCCTCCAATATCTTATATGTGTTTATGTGTGCCTATGCTTATGTCTATATAGTCTACTATCACATATAATTAGAGATGGACAAAATCACATAAATTTTATTTCAACGATCACACAAAACTACAAGTTTTTATTTTTATATATTAATTTATTTCAATCATGTCGGGAGATATGAATAAAAAAACATTTAACCAGATATCTTGTGACTAAAAACGCGTGGCCACACTGCATGCCATATTTGGATTCAATATGACTAAATTTCTGTAACAGAAAAGGAAATAAGAAAAAAAAAATTTCTATTATAATATTTGTTACATATAATGACTTGACTGAAATATCCATTAGGCTCTGATTGAGTTTGATTTGGGCTCCACGAGAACTCTTAGCACCTGAAGAAGCCAACCCAACAAGGCCCAAATGCGTACGTTTAATGAGTTGTTTATTATTATATTTTAAAAATATAGTCGTGCAGCCATATTATTTATTAGAAAAAAAAATTAAGAAAAAAGACCCACTATAGAATCATTATTGTAATATGTATTAACAAAAATTAAATAAAAAAGGAGCTGAGTATTAGTGCCTAGGCGGCCTTTTTATTTTCTATAAATTTTTTTAAAAAGTATAGCCGCACATTTATACTCCATGCAGCTATACTATTAATTAAAAAAAATTCCTGAGTAAGAACTAACAGCATGAAAAGTACCATTGCTCAACCTGATCAGCCTTTGACAATTCCTCTTGCAATCTTGCAAGGGTATCTTTACTAGAAATTACGTGATTTCGAAAGTCATTACATTGATAAACCTACTTTGCCCCTCTTAGGTCCCACTATAAGTGTATTGCAAGTACCCTTCTACTCGGGAAAGACAATTAACAAAGAGAGATTCTGCTAGATACAAAACATTAGCTTTCTAGTTTGAGAATTTGCAAAGAAGGGTGACCTAGCAATTTTGAAATTTTGTGGCCTACTTCCATTAGTTTATACTTTATAGTTATTAATTTGCTAGTTTCAACGTATCCATAAATCAATCTAAGAGTTTAATTGTTTATTCTTTTTTTTTTTCATTGGAATGTTTGCCTTTGATCTACATTGTTTTCTCGACTACTACTAAATTATGTTACTACATACATTATTTGTCGTAGAGAACTGCATGCTGAGTGGGAGTGGTATTGGTAATTACTTCACTTTTTGAACAACACTTTACATAAAGAATAATACCACCTCTCTTACTACTATATCTATAAAACATTATTTGAAATTGTTGTTCTGGTTGGCAAAGAGATTGAAAAATTACCATCTTGCATTTATTTTTAGGCTTAACTGCTGCAGTGCCCCTTGGAACATTGGTCAATTCTCATTTTACTCCCTCAAAGTTAAAGTGACCCACTTTGCCGTCTTGACCAAGGTTTCGTGTGTCACTTAAATACTTTCCATCAACGCCATTCCAAGTTCCGTTAAAATGATGACGTGGGGGGTCTATTGATCAATTCGACTGAGCTGGGATTTTTCCCACCAATCTGAGGTTGTGACATGTACTTGTGGACCCCACAACAACTGATGTAGCTAAACCGATCGTTGGGCCTACTGATGTGGATTTGCGGACCCCAGCTTTAACAAAACAGCCACTATAATCTCTGAAAACTCAAAAATGAAAAGAGGAAATAAGCTTGGGATGGAAAATTGAGATTTGGAGATTTTAGAGGTAGGGTTTGAGAATACGATCGAGAGAGAGGGAGAGTGTTGTGAGTTGGTTTTGAAAACTTGAAGGCAAGAAGAAGCAACGCGATGCGACGATGATGCCCGTTTGGCGAGAAGTTGCCAAAACAACAACAACATTAATAAACCCCAGGAAAGAATAAGCCAACCCATTAACGTTCTTTCTCTTGATTGACGACGCCCAACGTTGTTTTCAAGTTCCTTCAATCTTCCAAGTAGCCAACTCACCAGAGCCTTCTCTCTAGGCGGAAATTCAACATCCATCCAAACAAAAAACCCACATCCTTTTTCCTCCTCTGCATCAACCATTAATAGAAATTAATAATAAAAATTAACCCAATTCACAGAATTTGAAGAACAAAACTTACCCCTGATGAGTTTGGACAAACATGGAATCTTCGAAGTGGGTTGGCCTCAGTCCACGTAGTTTGTAAGCGAGCTATCTTCCCACAAAAGCAACGCGGTGCCGCACATCCAACTCTTCCCCTCTGTCAATTATCATCTTCAATTTTTGTGGAAACCCAATCTCTGATTTCTAGGGTTTTATCTTCTTCTATGGGAGGAGGAAGCCAATTTGGGGTTTTTTGGTTCGCCAGGTAGCTTAGATCAATTCAATTGTTTTAGCTACATTAGTTGTTAGAGATGGGGTCCACAAGTACACGTCACAACCTTAGATTGGTGGGAAAAATCCCAGCTTAGTTGAATTGACCAATATACCCCTGCCACGTCATCATTTTAACAGAACTTGAAATGGCATTGACGGAAAGTGGTTAAATGATACACGAAACCTTGGTCAATAGGGCAAAGTGGGTCACTTTAACTTTGAAAGGGTAAAGTGAGAATTGACCAACGTTCCAAGGGGCACTGTAGCAGTTAAGCCTTTTTTTTTTACAACAAGTAAGAATTAATCTTAGCCTCTTAAATTCTTTCATAGTTAGTAAAATACATAACGAGAAAAATACGAATAAAATACGTCCGTGTTTATTCGGCAAAATTTTAACAACTTACAAATGAAAAGTTCGGCCACTATATAATATTTTAATATAATATATTTAAATATTTAAATATATATTTTTAATTCAATAATATGTGAAATTATGTGTATAATACATGAATTTGTGTGTATTATTGAAAAGTTTGTAAAAACATACATGTATTAAACATGAAAAAGATATTTTACGGAGTCTTAAAACGTGTACGGAAAACGAAATTATTATTTAAAAATATGTACGTACATGTATAATACGAGTATGAAACGGAAAAATGCTGAATTCTTTATATGATTAATAACTCTGAAAAAGTAAAAAATAAAAATTCGATAATAGAGACTCAGGTAATGGTCTAAACTACTCTTATCGATAAACGAAACTCAGTAAAAAAAGAGACATATATTTAAAGAGTATAATGGGACCCCAGTGATTAATAGTGTGCCACATCTTTAATGGCTCTCAAAATTCAAAAATCAAGATTTTTGCTTAAACTTGAAGAAAGGTGATCAGAGATGTGGCGTTATTGGAACTCAAGTAGAGTGGAAGCAAGGGACACGTAGCTCAAATAGTTAAGAGCAGTTTTCCCTATACTAGAGGTCCTATGTTCGAATCCCACCTTTTCAATATCACTTGTGCTAAAAATAAAAACAAGAAGAATGAAAAATTAGAAATTGGTAATGATTAAAGACATAATTTTATATTATAGAACTATAAATATCATAATCCACATGGGATTAGTTTGTCAGACCAGCCTTTACAAAATATGCAAAGGCTTATTTATTGTTTCACCCTCTAGAATGAACACTCGGTCTCAGTTTACCCCCTTAAACTGAAATTTTCTCATTTAACCCACTTGAATCTCTAAAAATTGCTGAAATTTTATCACTTTACCACTTTCATCTATTTCCATCCACAAAACCGTTAAATGTGATGACGTGACATGGACATTCCAGTAATTTTAGCTCATTATCTTCTCTCTTCTCTCTGCCTCTTTCTCTTATATGCCTTTCTCTTCTCTCATCTCCCCTCGCCAAAACCAACCCCTACCCCATACCTAACCCTCCATGGAATTATTCAACACGCCCAAACCACCACTACTCAAAATTTTTTAAAAAATCTTCTCAATAGTCACTCCCCATATTCTCTCTTAGCAAAGAGAGAGAGAGAGAGAGAGAGAGAGAGAGAGAGAATGGTGGGGTGCGATGGGGGTTAGATGGGGGAGGGGAGAGAAGAGATAGGCAAAGCGAGTGAGGTGAGAGAGAGATAGTTAGACATAAGAGACAACATAGATAAATAATGGACGACAGAAGTGGTAAAGTGAGAAAATTTCAGCAATGTTTAGAGATTCTAGGTGTTAAGTGAGAAAATTTCAGTTTAAGGGGATAAAGTGAGACCGAGCATCCGTTTCAGGGGTGAAACAATAAATAAGCCATGTGCAAATTAACAACACAAGTCAATAAAGAAAGAAACAAAGACTTCTCAGCAAAAAAGAAGATAAATTAGAAGCAAAATTGCCGGAAATAAATAGGAGGGAAAATTAGACTATGCTATTTCAAATTTTAGGAAATTTACGCCTAAATACACAACCTGAAGGAATATACCCAATTTTTAGGATACAGATACTCAATTTTTAGGGTTAATACAAAGATAGAAGTACAGTAACCATCAAAAGGTTAGTCCAGGGAGAGTACACCGACATCAACAATGTAACTCCCAACATAGCCACACATGACCAGAATGAATACGTTAAAGATACTAAGAGCCTAGACATAACATGCAAGAACACGACTCACCTAGCACTCAACTACGAATGCAAAACTACCATTAACTCTCACAAGAAAATTACAAGGAGAGAATCGTATGCAACACACTCAAACGAGTTGAAGCAAATAATACAACATAAAACTATTCTTCCTTTCTGTAATCAAAAGTAATTCCTCTCTGCCATAATAATATTACATACTAATCATGTGTGCATTATCTAACTAAGGAGGCTTAAACCATACAAGCTTATCGAATTCATGCATGCGACTTACAAACCTTCATGAATTGATAATACAGTTGTTACCTAACTTCATTAGAAAATCACTGGTGCACAAATTACTCAAAACACAGATTCATCCCACCCATTATTTCACTAACAATGCTATTCCATACATCAACGGATTTATCACACAGTGAACTAAACCTAATACATAATTCAATTAAAATGTCACTAGCAAAATACATAATTCAACTAAAATGCCATTACCAAAATACGTAGTTCAACAAAAATACCAAAAATCAAATTCAATTGAGGCTACTTATAATAGACAAAGTTCAACCAAAACACCACAACCAAAGAAGTTTACTACTATATCATACATCATAAATAATTCTCCCTCCTGGTCTAGTCCAGGTATTAATGCTTGAGGTGTTGTGTGTTTCTGAAATTTTTCTGTTTGCTTCTCATTCATCTCTGCCATAATTCTCTCTTCCTTTTGATATAATCTTGGTTGGATAACATGCTTTTCGTTTAAAGTCAGCAAATAAATTATACAATACTTTATGTCTTTCAGCAAAATAATCTTGTTTTGATTGGATTTAAAAACTAAAGTGTTAATGGAGTGAGTGGCTGGGGAGAACAGCGCTAATGAACAACCATGAACGGATGCAGACTAAAGACATTGTTCCTATGCAACAGTGTAATGACGAAAATGCTCCTCATTTTACTGTTGTTCTCCGTTTTGTTTTCTCTTTAGCACAGTGAATTGTCCAAAATGCCCTCCACTATGTCTTTTCTTCTGTTCCCTTTTTGCCCCTTCCCCTTCGGATCTCTTCCGCTGCCAACGTTTCGTTCGATCAGAGAAGCCTTCCATTTCCAATCGATTTCGAACTAGCTGGTTGGGCTGGTTGGGGGGCAGCGATGGAAGATCAGAGTTCATTGTTGGAGATGCGTCGGGGGCCGTCGATTTTCGTTTGGGAGGCGCCCTGCGAATCCAACCGCCCTCATCGGTTTTCCTCTCAGATGTTGCGTTCGAGTGTTGCCTTTCCAGCTGCGCCTCATCCTTCTCTCATCGCACGGGTTTAGCTCAAAGGGATTTCTAGGTTTCGCAAAAAAAAAGGTTGGTTTTAACGTTCTTTTGGTTTTCTAGGTTGGTTTATTCATTTGTCATGTTGAAAATTGAGAAGTAAATCAGAAATTGAGTTAGGTTTGGTGTTACAGGGAGGAAGATCGAAGAAAAAAGAACTGGAGTAATCAATATAGGAACCCCCAGTCTGCTCATCAATCTGGTAATTGTGGCTGATATTCTGTTTGCCTCCATTTTTTTTTCCTTTATTTTTTATGACTCCAGATCAGAACTATAATTCTAAGAGATGTAGCCAGATCAGAAGGTTGCGTGTTCTTAGAATTGTGTGTAGAGCAAAAAAATATACTGGCTTTTGTTCATTCCGACGTGAAAAAATGCCAATATATTTGTGTGTAGAGTAAAACTATACTATCTTTTCTCTTCTTAATTCTGCTTAATTGCTGTTTTGCTTTAGCATATTTTTTATGTTTTAGAAAACATAGTCTCATCCAACTGGAGTAATCAATATAGGAACCCTCTGCATGTGCATTTTTTCTGATTAATTAAGGGTCTAGATTCTGAATGAGAACTGTCATTAGTTTTCGAAATTCTTCCATTTTCACTTTCGCCAAAAAGTTCAGATTGAAACTATGATCCCTCATTCAAAAAGATGACCAGCTATTTTACACGCCAAAGTTTCTCTAAACTTGACTTTCTGAAAGAGAAGATTTGAATGATTGATGAAACAGAGAATATGATTATATGTCAAATATTACATTGTTGTTCTTCAAGATTATTGGCAAGAAAACTATAATTCTAAGAGCCATTTACTTAATCTAACATGGCAAGAAAGAGTCGTAAAACCCCAGCAGAGAAATGAGCTTAGTCAAGTATCTGCATCTATTTCACATCTATATAGGCAAATTGCGAGCTTTAAGGCTGCATTTATGTTCCCTTCCTTTACAGTCAACGTGTTCTTAGTCTTAATTTGTATGTTTTTCTATTTTAAATTGCACCTCTTGGCACTTTCTGAAAAACTTATATATTTATTGGGGCAGAGAGAAAGTGAGAGAGTAAAGGTAGGAAACCACTATGAAGTAGAGATTAAATCAAGTTCCAAAAGAAATTGATTATAATGTCGTAGTTTCCAATTAGAAACCAATTTCTGCGAACTTAAAAATATGTAATTCCCCTACAAGTTCCCACTAGAGAAGAATACAAGTATCATGACCAGTTAATTTTTCCAGGAATAATACTATTATCTGTTACCTGGTTACATGATTGCTGCCGAGGGAGCCCATCATGGTCAATAATAGGTCTGTACTGTCTTCGGTTTTTCTGCTCCTCATGAGCTCTCTGTGACACATATCCATGATCAACCATCCTGTAAGTAAAGAAGGAACATGAGAACCTTCGCATTTATTAAGCAACACAAAAATCATTATATATGTCAGACAATGTGAGTGACAAATAGGGTGCATAACAACTTAGTTAGAGAAAATGTTGACACAGAAACAGTTTGCTCCAAACAACATAGTATTGGCTGTTTACAAAAGCTTTATATGGAGATTTGTAACTGTGGCAGATCCCTGGCCTTTTCAATTACTTATAAGATTTCTTCATATAAAGCCCTTTGTTTAATATCTGTTTCTATTGAGTTCCCTTAGTTTTTGGTGGGTGTTGGCGTGTAAGTGTGTATTCTTGCCGTCATTGACACTGAACCCATTTTTCTGGGAGGCCATAACCGTATGAAGTAGGTATAAATTTGGTGAATGCTGTCGATTTCATAAGAAAATGCCTAAAATTTTCATGTCATAACGCCTACCCAACAGATGGGTATACTGTTTTTGTCTATTGACAAACTTTATGTTTAGTCTCTTTAGTTTCTATATGTTTCACCCTTTTGGATTATTGCTAATAATTTTTTACCTACAGTGCATATAATTCTGAAGTTTTGTGAAATTCTTTGCAACTTTCCATATCCTTTAAAATTCATGCCCTCTTTTTCATCATGAGATGATTTTTGTGTTTTGTTTGTACTGTTGGGTATCTTTTCATCAGTATTATGACTGTTTTTGCAGATAATTTCTTTGTTAATTTCTAGTTGATGAAGGGAGAACCTCGAATGGGAGACCTACTCACATCAAATCCCGTGATTGAACTGGAAGGGGATGAATTTTGGCCACTTTCTGGGAAACCCTTTTTTGATGTGGTTCTCACGAAAACAAATATCAAATGCCTGTACCAACTGGTAAATTATTCCCTAATTTCCCATGTTTAAATGGTGGTGAGACTTCCTCTTATGTCAATTTCTTAACTATTGGTGCCAGTCTACATGATCATATTTGCCAATTTTATTACATAATCAAATTGTTTGATATCTATCTCTTAATTATTGTCAATTGATCATTGGAATGAAGTAACACTTTGTTTCATGAGCGTAATGCATGGGCAATTTTCATATACGTCTTAGTTTTAAATAAAGGGTTGCCTTGTTCAAGCGAAAAATAATCTACCTACTGCTGAAACTTTCTTTTTCTTTGCAATTGTAGACAATAATGTTGTGCATTGCTATTTCTCTAATTTGGGATTATCATTTTCTTCACTTTAATTAGTCAAATTCGTTGAAATAATCATTTGTTCGAGCAGGTGGTCCCAGGCAAATTTAGTGCAACACTACCTTCCTGTTCAATCCCTACGGTTCTCATGTTTCGGGGCAAGAACTGGGAGATGATATATCATGGATCATCCAGCCATAAAAGGCTTGATAACTGGAGAGCGTTTGCCGTTGACAACAATTTGAAGGTTGGAGATGCATGTGTGTTTGAACAACTAGAGTGCAGCAGTACTAGGCTAGTATTCAGAGTCCAAATTCTTAGAGGTGACATCTCATCTGAATTTCTAGACAAGCTCGGTGGTGATAATGTAGATGCACCAATTGTTCTCGAATAGCATATGACGTATTGTCTTTTACTGGATGTTGTCAATTTCCCGAATGAGATTACTTTCGGGAGCTAATATGATTTGAATTTGATGGAACTCTAGCAGAGCCTATTAAGGATGCGAGAATTGTATGACTTTGAGTCCATGTGTTCTAGTCTAGGAGTTATGGTGTCATTTGACACGATACTTTAGTAACATGAGCATCTATTATTGTTCGAATACCTTTAAAGAACGTAATTTAGTAGTGTACTTTATAACAATCCTCTTCAATAATTTCTTACCGTTTAACTAATCTGCTGCTCAAAATGCATCAAACAACTTGAGGAATGATTTTTGAACGTCTCATAATCTACTATAGTAATTGTGATCTCTGTTTTCTGATTAGTGTGGAGGTTTTATGTGGCCATCACGGTTCATTGCTTGAAGGACTGAATTTTCACGAATTAAATTCTGATGTAACTGAAAGAGGATGTCACACATATATTAAAACTCTAGGCTCTCTGTTTAGTCTATGTTAAATCTAATTTGGTTGTCTCCCAGCCAACTTTAGATAAGAATGTTTAGGTTAGTTAAATCTTAAATGTAATGAGTAGGAGCTTAAGAGAACAAAAACAATCTGTCTGTTTGAACTCTTGTTCATTGGAGTAGTTTAGATAGTAAAAGTTGAATCGGTTCATAAGGTTTGGGGCTAGCCCAGGTAGTAAGGGAATATGGAAAAGGGTTAGGGTTAGGATTAGGGTAGTTGATGTACTAGATCACATGCCTGGTTCTTGCATTCCTGTTCGTTATTCACATATTTTTGTAAATTTACTTTGAAGTATCTATTCTTTTAACCACTTCACTACTTGTGCTACTGACTCCTTGAACCAAACGGGCTTTAATCCCTGATGGTCTTGGATAAGATAGTAGTAAACAGTATTCAGTTTTTAGTATGATGATGGAAAGCTGTGCAAACAGATCTATTTTCTACACTTGGATTAAAATGAGAAAGTCATACCCCAATAGAAAGTTAAACAAAAACAGACGTGTGAGAGATGATAAGAAGCCATCTACAGAACTTTCTAACATTTTCTTTCTGACATCTTAAGTTCTATGTTACATGTAATCTCGTTATCTTCCTAGTCAGAGAAACAAGCATATACTCATCACTTGTATCTATGTTGTCATGTTTTTAACTCTCATTCAAATCTCACACATCTATAAGCTTTTCCAGAAGTTACTATTAAAATATGTGAAATATGTGAACTTGAGACTAAGAGGAGGACTGTGAGGAGGATTGTGAGGAGGACTGTGAGTAGGGCTGCATGACTTGTGTCCGATTTCTGTTCCTCTCAAAGCGGTTGTAAGCAGTCCTGGTCCGTAGGAATAGGAATAAGCTTGAAGCTAACCCTACTATTGAAATACAGCCCCACCATATGAATGTCTGCCTATAGCATGACCTACCCATGCACAATGTTGCATCCTTTAACAAGCTCACCCCGATTATTGAGCTTCCTTCATTGGAATCATACACCAGAGCTGCAAGAAGGCCATATAGGAGTGAGCCAATTGGGATGTTGGTGATAAGGATGTTATGGTTTACGCCAGCGCTGTTTGGCCCAAAAAGCTCTGATGTAACTGAAACAGCTGCAGAAAACACAAAGCCAGAGCTTATCCCAATCAAGCCTGTTCCTGCACGCAGCATTGCCTCACTGCCTGATGCAGCAAGCAAAAAGAAGGCAATTGGTGTTGGCACCAGAGCAACTGCAAGCCATCCAGTTCTTGCAAAGTAGATCTTACTGCATTACCAAGAGGCTGGTTAGCTTTTATTCCATATGGTTTTTCTCATTCTCCAATTGTTAAAAGCATTAGTTTTCTAGATACATACTCACGCAGGAAATCCGGGGCAGCTGAGAGCAAACGACCAAAGAAGGAGCATGAAGAGTATAATGTGACTAGAGAACTAGTCAGGGAACTGTATCCAAGTGATTGTGAAATCTGACCGAGATTGTTGCTATAGACCAACCCAATTGTTCCCCCACAAAAATATGCAGCATAGTATAGCCAAAAATCCCGGCGGCGTACAAGCAGCTTAGCTGAGTGCTCTTCACCTAGCACTGTCAACCTGCCTTTCTCCATCACCTTCCCAAAACATTTGAAACACCTGAAAAAGCCTTCCGTGTCTGTCATCCCAAGCGAATTAGCATTTGTGGCACTTGTGGCATTAGTGCTTTCACTTCCTGCAATGAGTACTTTATGGAGCTCAAGATCATCAGGGTCAACTAAATTGAAGGTAGATGAGTTGTCCGAAGGGAACCTTGAGGGGAATTTCCTACGAGCCCATTCACGAGCATATGCAATGCCAGGCAGACACAAAGGTAGGATCAGGAGAAAAAGAGCA
>NC_047651.1:12305499-12338969 GCF_902201215.1 Prunus dulcis
GAAATAAAAAAGATGACGTGGTAATTCAATAAAGGCGACGGTTTAAGGAAAAACACGTCGTCTGAAAAGAATTTAAACGACGGTGAAAAAACCGTCGTAATGAATATTTTATTACGTCTTAAAAAAATTCCGCCGTCTAAGTTTTAAACAAACGACGGTTTAAAGAAAAATAACGACGTCTGAAATTTTGAAAAAAAAATAAAAAAGGCAAAATTATGTGAACATACCTTGTCGTCATGCTTTTCTTCATCTTTTTTCTCCTTTTCTTTTTCCTTCTCTTCATCTCTTTTTTCTTCTTCCTTCTCTTCTTCTTGCTGATGTTCCCCATTTTTGGCATTATCATCCTCATAATGGAGGGATTTCACCTCACCTCCAGAGCAGCTAGCTTTGTCAGACATAGGATTTTTGGGGCTTTGGCTAATTCTTTGTTTAAGCATGCTTGGATCAAAATTGGGAATTAATTGGGAAAGCTAACTCAGGAAATGCTCCCTCTCAGCCTCTACCAATTGTTTTGTTCTAGCCTCCATCCTTAAGGCCTCTTCCCTTGCCTTAGCCTCCATCTTTTTAGTCTCTTCTTGAAGGAGAACTCTTAAACTCTCCTTCAAGCGGTCGTCAAAGCTAACCCTCTGTGGTTTGGGTAAATTGAAATACTGCCTTGGGGAAATCCCAGCACCTACTCCTCTCAATCTGCCGGGATGCTCGGGGCCCAAAGCCATGGTCAGCACATCTTTGCTGCCATCTACTCTGACTTTGCCTTCCGAGACTTGTTTCTGCAATTCATCCTAAAACAAAGATATACAAAAAACACACGACGGTTATTTATGTACAAACGACGTATTATATAATTTCTCACGACGCAAAAACATATAAACCGACGTTATTATAACTTATCACGACGGTAGTTATACCGACGTGGTTAGTTATTTAAAACGACGAAATCAATAAACCACCGACGTCTTATGCTATAATTACAGAAAACATAGTGTTTCCTAATTAGACCTTTAACGACGTGTTTTAAAAATTTTCGACGTGGTAATATCATTCACACAACGCGAAATGAACCACCGACGTCTTATGCTATAATTAAAGAAAACAGAGTAGTTTTTCCTATTTAGACCTTTAACGACGTTTTTTAAAAAGTTTCGGCGTGGTAATATCATTCACACGACGAAAAAATATAACATAAGACGTAATAAGAATTTTTCACAGTTTAATAAAAATTTAAAATAGAGTGAGTAGGCTTACAATTAATTTTGCTTTCTCTGCCACCTTTGGATCGGGGATGTTACCAT
Source organism: Prunus dulcis (assembly GCF_902201215.1). Lineage (NCBI taxonomy): Eukaryota > Viridiplantae > Streptophyta > Magnoliopsida > Rosales > Rosaceae > Prunus > Prunus dulcis. The sequence continues at coordinate 12,306,792 of NC_047651.1, forward strand.
GTTTGTCTTGTCTAGCTCTCTTCCATAAGGTAGATCGATCAATTTCTACCCCAGGCATGGTTTCCTCCAATTGATCCTCCAATCCGGCATATCCTTTTCGAGACAATCGATGATTGTACTCGAGTTTCTCCCTAATCTGTGCATGTTGAGAATGCACAGACTCAAAATCTTTGGAAAGCCTTGAAGCTACAAAGGCATCCCATTGTGCTTTCTCTATGAATTTATATGTTTCGGGGGGTTGGCTTAATTTCTCCTTGTCATTGGTGTATGGAAGGATATAATGCCTCGTTAGTGTAGACTTGAAATCCTTCCATTTCTTCGCAGCTGAAGTTAAAACAGATTTCTTGCCCCCTTGACCTACGACAAAAGCCATGTCAACTGCTTCCCATATCTGCTCCTTAATATCCTTGGGGATTTGGGACCATTTCTTGTCCACAAGTGGAACTCTGGAGCGTGCCAAGACACCAATGTACGACTGCATTTCACTATGTGCTTGGCCAATACCTTCCCCCCTTTTATTGTATTCAACAATTGGCCTCAGTTTCTGAAGCTTTCTCTTCACAACACGAGGCATTGTGCTCATACCTCGACCAGTCTTTGAATCATCAGAGATTGTTGTCTGGCTGGTTGGTTCTGTCTCAGCAGATGATGAAGCAAACTTCATCTTCTTCGAATACTTCATCTCCTCCGAAGACTTGTCTTGAGGAGCTACCATTCCAAGCTTCTTGGAGCCAGAATCCTTAGTTTGTTGTTGAGAAACCATTTTAACTGACAAAACTGCAAGTGAAAATATTTCGGGAAAAGATTAAGAACACAAACGACGGTTATTAATAAAATACGACGTATGATATGATTTTAAACGACGCAATGAAATAATCTCAGGCGTAATAAATGTTTAAAACCATTATTTATATAACGTCGTGGTATTTATGTTCACACGACGTCAATAGTAATACACCGTCGTGGTAAAACCATTATTTATATAACGTCGTGGTATTTATGTTCATACGACTTCAATAGTAATAAACCGTCGTGGTATTAACATTCACACGACGTAAAACAATAAGATATACTGTCGTCTATATTAGATAACAACCCTAGTTTCTTTTTCTTTATATTTTATCAAATAAGGGAAAAACAAAAACCATTGTTCAGAGAAATCAAACCTGCAATTAAACAAGCAAATAAAAAAAAAGACTATTATTTTAAAAACAACTTTGTCAATTTTCAGACGACGCTAGAACGACTGACGAACCATCGTGGTCTACATATTTAACCACGTAAATAAGAACTACCGTCGTCTTATTTAGTTGAGGTAGTTGTCTTCAAAGTATGAAACTTTCCCTCTTTGTCTGTATATTTTATCAAACTTGGAAAGAAGTAAAATGATTTTGGCCAGAAAAAAGGTAAAAAGATTTTTCAAACAAAAAGCGTATGAGCATGCAAAACAGTAACCAAAATAGTGAAAATGAAAGCTTACCTTTTGCGTGCAATGAAAGCAAGAGGAAGACGATCGATCTTTAAGTTCAGAGACGACGAAGAAGGCGAGAGGAAGACGATGAAATACTCTGACAGTGCTCTGACAAGGAAAAAAGACGAAAAGTTTTCTCTGGGAGATTGAAATTTTTAATCGGGTTTGGAAACAGTGCATGTGTAAGTCGAAAAGTTGATACATATAAAACCATTTCAAAAAAATAATACGGCGGTTACATATAACTACGTCGTTTTTAACTAACACGACGAAATATTTGTTTTGCGACGTGGAATCCTTTCATTTAACGTCGTTACGTTTAATATAACCGACGTGGATTTGAATTTTTAAATTATGAATAGAATTTTTTTTCCCGTAACCTTTCAGTTTATTTTTCAATTACAGTGCGTTATAAATAGAGTTTTTTTTCCGGAGGAAATTTAAAACGAAGGAAATTAATATTCTGGAATATGTAAAGTTTCTTTTTTGGATGACAGATTTAAATAAAATAAGAATATAAAAACAACGATTGTTTTTTTTACTGTTGCCGTTTCTCGTCGTCTTAAGTAAGACTAAGACGACGTAATATATTTGTTGAGGGACGTTGATTTTTTTAAACGTCGTTAGGTATAATATAACCGTCGTTGAAAATTGTCTCTCTGATTGCAAATTTGCAAAGACGTTAGGTATAATATTTGTAGATACACAATCGCACACACATCATCAACTTCCAAAAAATTGTCTCTCTGATTGCAAATCTGTGTCATCTGTTAAGATTATGATGTGGAACAGAGTTCCATCTGGTAAGATTTCGTAACCCTTGGGTTCTCAGAAAAATCTGATTATGTTGGCGGTTTTCTATATAAACCGTCGTGGTTATTTCAATTCTTGTCATTAAGTAGATCTACCGACGTAGGATAAGAAAATCAAAGAAAAAAATTGTTAACAAAAATTCTAATTAAGACGACGGTTTAAATTAAAGGTACGACGTATAAAATGAATAAATACGACGTTAAATTTTATAGAACAATTTAAAGATAACGTCGTAGAACTATATGATAATGACGTCGATATATTTATATTTTCCGTCGTTGTAAATTATTTTAATACGGCGATATTTTTTATTTTTAAGCCGTGGATTTGTTTGTAATTATCCGGCGTCTTATACGAAAACTTCGTCGTTTTATTTTATGAGTAAAAACGGCGGTTTTTATTGAAATCGTCGTCTTTAATTTCTACGTCGGTCGATTCATAACTTCCGCCGTTCTTTGTTGGCTTTGATTTTACACTGCGGAAATCTGTTTCAAATAGACGTCGGTTGTTTAATTAGGTACGTCGTTGTTTTTGAACAGCCATTTGAATCTCCATTTTTTAGTTGTCTAAGGTGGTATTACACGACGGTGTTTTTAGAACCGTCGTCTTTTTAGAAACCACGGCGGTTTTCACTTAGACCGTCGTTGTTTTCTGGTCGTGTTTTTCACTTTTTGTAGTAGTGATTACTTCACTTTTTGAACAACACTTTACATAAAGAATAATACCACCTCTCTTACTACTATATCTATAAAACATTATTTGAAATTGTTGTTCTGGTTGGCAAAGAGATTGAAAAATTACCATCTTGCATTTATTTTTAGGCTTAACTGCTGCAGTGCCCCCTGGAACATTGGTCAATTCTCATTTTACTCCCTCAAAGTTAAAGTGACCCACTTTGCCGTCTTGACCAAGGTTTCGTGTGTCACTTAAATACTTTCCATCAACGCCATTCCAAGTTCCGTTAAAATGATGACGTGGGGGGTCTATTGATCAATTCGACTGAGCTGGGATTTTTCCCACCAATCTGAGGTTGTGACATGTACTTGTGGACCCCACAACAACTGATGTAGCTAAACCGATCATTGGGCCTACTGATGTGGATTTGCGGACCCCAGCTTTAACAAAACAGCCACTATAATCTCTGAAAACTCAAAAATGAAAAGAGGAAATAAGCTTGGGATGGAAAATTGAGATTTGGAGATTTTAGAGGTAGGGTTTGAGAATACGATCGAGAGAGAGGGAGAGTGTTGTGAGTTGGTTTTGAAAACTTGAAGGCAAGAAGAAGCAACGCGATGCGACGATGATGCCCGTTTGGCGAGAAGTTGCCAAAACAACAACAACATTAATAAACCCCAGGAAAGAATAAGCCAACCCATTAACGTTCTTTCTCTTGATTGACGACGCCCAACGTTGTTTTCAAGTTCCTTCAATCTTCCAAGTAGCCAACTCACCAGAGCCTTCTCTCTAGGCGGAAATTCAACATCCATCCAAACAAAAAACCCACATCCTTTTTCCTCCTCTGCATCAACCATTAATAGAAATTAATAATAAAAATTAACCCAATTCACAGAATTTGAAGAACAAAACTTACCCCTGATGAGTTTGGACAAACATGGAATCTTCGAAGTGGGTTGGCCTCAGTCCACGTAGTTTGTAAGCGAGCTATCTTCCCACAAAAGCAACGCGGTGCCGCACATCCAACTCTTCCCCTCTGTCAATTATCATCTTCAATTTTCGTGGAAACCCAATCTTTGATTTCTAGGGTTTTATCTTCTTCTATGGGAGGAGGAAGCCAATTTGGGGTTTTTTGGTTCGCCAGGTAGCTTAGATCAATTCAATTGTTTTAGCTACATTAGTTGTTAGAGATGGGGTCCACAAGTACACGTCACAACCTTAGATTGGTGGGAAAAATCCCAGCTTAGTTGAATTGACCAATATACCCCTGCCACGTCATCATTTTAACAGAACTTGGAATGGAATTGACGGAAAGTGGTTAAATGATACACGAAACCTTGGTCAATAGGGCAAAGTGAGTCACTTTAACTTTGAAAGGGTAAAGTGAGAATTGACCAACGTTCCAAGGGGCACTGTAGCAGTTAAGCCTTTTTTTTTTACAACAAGTAAGAATTAATCTTAGCCTCTTAAATTCTTTCATAGTTAGTAAAATACATAACGAGAAAAATACGAATAAAATACGTCCGTGTTTATTCGGCAAAATTTTAACAACTTACAAATGAAAAGTTCGGCCACTATATAATATTTTAATATAATATATTTAAATATTTAAATATATATTTTTAATTCAATAATATGTGAAATTATGTGTATAATACATGAATTTGTGTGTATTATTGAAAAGTTTGTAAAAACATACATGTATTAAACATGAAAAAGATATTTTACGGAGTCTTAAAACGTGTACGGAAAACGAAATTATTATTTAAAAATATGTACGTACATGTATAATACGAGTATGAAACGGAAAAATGCTGAATTCTTTATATGATTAATAACTCTGAAAAAGTAAAAAATAAAAATTCGATAATAGAGACTCAGGTAATGGTCTAAACTACTCTTATCGATAAACGAAACTCAGTAAAAAAAGAGACATATATTTAAAGAGTATAATGGGACCCCAGTGATTAATAGTGTGCCACATCTTTAATGGCTCTCAAAATTCAAAAATCAAGATTTTTGCTTAAACTTGAAGAAAGGTGATCAGAGATGTGGCGTTATTGGAACTCAAGTAGAGTGGAAGCAAGGGACACGTAGCTCAAATAGTTAAGAGCAGTTTTCCCTATACTAGAGGTCCTATGTTCGAATCCCACCTTTTCAATATCACTTGTGCTAAAAATAAAAACAAGAAGAATGAAAAATTAGAAATTGGTAATGATTAAAGACATAATTTTATATTATAGAACTATAAATATCATAATCCACATGGGATTAGTTTGTCAGACCAGCCTTTACAAAATATGCAAAGGCTTATTTATTGTTTCACCCTCTAGAATGAACACTCGGTCTCAGTTTACCCCCTTAAACTGAAATTTTCTCATTTAACCCACTTGAATCTCTAAAAATTGCTGAAATTTTATCACTTTACCACTTTCATCTATTTCCATCCACAAAACCGTTAAATGTGATGACGTGACATGGACATTCCAGTAATTTTAGCTCATTATCTTCTCTCTTCTCTCTGCCTCTTTCTCTTATATGCCTTTCTCTTCTCTCATCTCCCCTCGCCAAAACCAACCCCTACCCCATACCTAACCCTCCATGGAATTATTCAACACGCCCAAACCACCACTACTCAAAATTTTTTAAAAAATCTTCTCAATAGTCACTCCCCATATTCTCTCTTAGCAAAGAGAGAGAGAGAGAGAGAGAGAGAGAGAGAGAGAATGGTGGGGTGCGATGGGGGTTAGATGGGGGAGGGGAGAGAAGAGATAGGCAAAGCGAGTGAGGTGAGAGAGAGATAGTTAGACATAAGAGACAACATAGATAAATAATGGACGACAGAAGTGGTAAAGTGAGAAAATTTCAGCAATGTTTAGAGATTCTAGGTGTTAAGTGAGAAAATTTCAGTTTAAGGGGATAAAGTGAGACCGAGCATCCGTTTCAGGGGTGAAACAATAAATAAGCCATGTGCAAATTAACAACACAAGTCAATAAAGAAAGAAACAAAGACTTCTCAGCAAAAAAGAAGATAAATTAGAAGCAAAATTGCCGGAAATAAATAGGAGGGAAAATTAGACTATGCTATTTCAAATTTTAGGAAATTTACGCCTAAATACACAACCTGAAGGAATATACCCAATTTTTAGGATACAGATACTCAATTTTTAGGGTTAATACAAAGATAGAAGTACAGTAACCATCAAAAGGTTAGTCCAGGGAGAGTACACCGACATCAACAATGTAACTCCCAACATAGCCACACATGACCAGAATGAATACGTTAAAGATACTAAGAGCCTAGACATAACATGCAAGAACACGACTCACCTAGCACTCAACTACGAATGCAAAACTACCATTAACTCTCACAAGAAAATTACAAGGAGAGAATCGTATGCAACACACTCAAACGAGTTGAAGCAAATAATACAACATAAAACTATTCTTCCTTTCTGTAATCAAAAGTAATTCCTCTCTGCCATAATAATATTACATACTAATCATGTGTGCATTATCTAACTAAGGAGGCTTAAACCATACAAGCTTATCGAATTCATGCATGCGACTTACAAACCTTCATGAATTGATAATACAGTTGTTACCTAACTTCATTAGAAAATCACTGGTGCACAAATTACTCAAAACACAGATTCATCCCACCCATTATTTCACTAACAATGCTATTCCATACATCAACGGATTTATCACACAGTGAACTAAACCTAATACATAATTCAATTAAAATGTCACTAGCAAAATACATAATTCAACTAAAATGCCATTACCAAAATACGTAGTTCAACAAAAATACCAAAAATCAAATTCAATTGAGGCTACTTATAATAGACAAAGTTCAACCAAAACACCACAACCAAAGAAGTTTACTACTATATCATACATCATAAATAATTCTCCCTCCTGGTCTAGTCCAGGTATTAATGCTTGAGGTGTTGTGTGTTTCTGAAATTTTTCTGTTTGCTTCTCATTCATCTCTGCCATAATTCTCTCTTCCTTTTGATATAATCTTGGTTGGATAACATGCTTTTCGTTTAAAGTCAGCAAATAAATTATACAATACTTTATGTCTTTCAGCAAAATAATCTTGTTTTGATTGGATTTAAAAACTAAAGTGTTAATGGAGTGAGTGGCTGGGGAGAACAGCGCTAATGAACAACCATGAACGGATGCAGACTAAAGACATTGTTCCTATGCAACAGTGTAATGACGAAAATGCTCCTCATTTTACTGTTGTTCTCCGTTTTGTTTTCTCTTTAGCACAGTGAATTGTCCAAAATGCCCTCCACTATGTCTTTTCTTCTGTTCCCTTTTTGCCCCTTCCCCTTCGGATCTCTTCCGCTGCCAACGTTTCGTTCGATCAGAGAAGCCTTCCATTTCCAATCGATTTCGAACTAGCTGGTTGGGCTGGTTGGGGGGCAGCGATGGAAGATCAGAGTTCATTGTTGGAGATGCGTCGGGGGCCGTCGATTTTCGTTTGGGAGGCGCCCTGCGAATCCAACCGCCCTCATCGGTTTTCCTCTCAGATGTTGCGTTCGAGTGTTGCCTTTCCAGCTGCGCCTCATCCTTCTCTCATCGCACGGGTTTAGCTCAAAGGGATTTCTAGGTTTCGCAAAAAAAAAGGTTGGTTTTAACGTTCTTTTGGTTTTCTAGGTTGGTTTATTCATTTGTCATGTTGAAAATTGAGAAGTAAATCAGAAATTGAGTTAGGTTTGGTGTTACAGGGAGGAAGATCGAAGAAAAAAGAACTGGAGTAATCAATATAGGAACCCCCAGTCTGCTCATCAATCTGGTAATTGTGGCTGATATTCTGTTTGCCTCCATTTTTTTTTCCTTTATTTTTTATGACTCCAGATCAGAACTATAATTCTAAGAGATGTAGCCAGATCAGAAGGTTGCGTGTTCTTAGAATTGTGTGTAGAGCAAAAAAATATACTGGCTTTTGTTCATTCCGACGTGAAAAAATGCCAATATATTTGTGTGTAGAGTAAAACTATACTATCTTTTTTTTTCTTAATTCTGCTTAATTGCTGTTTTGCTTTAGCATATTTTTTATGTTTTAGAAAACATAGTCTCATCCAACTGGAGTAATCAATATAGGAACCCTCTGCATGTGCATTTTTTCTGATTAATTAAGGGTCTAGATTCTGAATGAGAACTGTCATTAGTTTTCGAAATTCTTCCATTTTCACTTTCGCCAAAAAGTTCAGATTGAAACTATGATCCCTCATTCAAAAAGATGACCAGCTATTTTACACGCCAAAGTTTCTCTAAACTTGACTTTCTGAAAGAGAAGATTTGAATGATTGATGAAACAGAGAATATGATTATATGTCAAATATTACATTGTTGTTCTTCAAGATTATTGGCAAGAAAACTATAATTCTAAGAGCCATTTACTTAATCTAACATGGCAAGAAAGAGTCGTAAAACCCCAGCAGAGAAATGAGCTTAGTCAAGTATCTGCATCTATTTCACATCTATATAGGCAAATTGCGAGCTTTAAGGCTGCATTTATGTTCCCTTCCTTTACAGTCAACGTGTTCTTAGTCTTAATTTGTATGTTTTTCTATTTTAAATTGCACCTCTTGGCACTTTCTGAAAAACTTATATATTTATTGGGGCAGAGAGAAAGTGAGAGAGTAAAGGTAGGAAACCACTATGAAGTAGAGATTAAATCAAGTTCCAAAAGAAATTGATTATAATGTCGTAGTTTCCAATTAGAAACCAATTTCTGCGAACTTAAAAATATGTAATTCCCCTACAAGTTCCCACTAGAGAAGAATACAAGTATCATGACCAGTTAATTTTTCCAGGAATAATACTATTATCTGTTACCTGGTTACATGATTGCTGCCGAGGGAGCCCATCATGGTCAATAATAGGTCTGTACTGACTTCGGTTTTTCTGCTCCTCATGAGCTCTCTGTGACACATATCCTTGATCAACCATCCTCTAAGTAAAGAAGGAACATGAGAAACTTCGCATTTATTAAGCAACACAAAAATCATTATATATGTCAGACAATGTGAGTGACAAATAGGGTGCATAACAACTTAGTTAGAGAAAATGTTGACACAGAAACAGTTTGCTCCAAACAACATAGTATTGGCTGTTTACAAAAGCTTTATAGGGAGATTTGTAACTGTGGCAGATCCCTGGCCTTTTCAATTACTTATAAGATTTCTTCATATAAAGCCCTTTGTTTAATATCTGTTTCTATTGAGTTCCCTTAGTTTTTGGTGGGTGTTGGCGTGTAAGTGTGTATTCTTGCCGTCATTGACACTGAACCCATTTTTCTGGGAGGCCATAACCGTATGAAGTAGGTATAAATTTGGTGAATGCTGTCGATTTCATAAGAAAATGCCTAAAATTTTCATGTCATAACGCCTACCCAACAGATGGGTATACTGTTTTTGTCTATTGACAAACTTTATGTTTAGTCTCTTTAGTTTCTATATGTTTCACCCTTTTGGATTATTGCTAATAATTTTTTACCTACAGTGCATATAATTCTGAAGTTTTGTGAAATTCTTTGCAACTTTCCATATCCTTTAAAATTCATGCCCTCTTTTTCATCATGAGATGATTTTTGTGTTTTGTTTGTACTGTTGGGTATCTTTTCATCAGTATTATGATTGTTTTTGCAGATAATTTCTTTGTTAATTTCTAGTTGATGAAGGGAGAACCTCGAATGGGAGACGTACTCACATCAAATCCCGTGATTGAACTGGAAGGGGATGAATTTTGGCCACTTTCTGGGAAACCCTTTTTTGATGTGGTTCTCACGAAAACAAATATCAAATGCCTGTACCAACTGGTAAATTATTCCCTAATTTCCCATGTTTAAATGGTGGTGAGACTTCCTCTTATGTCAATTTCTTAACTATTGGTGCCAGTCTACATGATCATATTTGCCAATTTTATTACATAATCAAATTGTTTGATATCTATCTCTTAATTATTGTCAATTGATCATTGGAATGAAGTAACACTTTGTTTCATGAGCGTAATGCATGGGCAATTTTCATATACGTCTTAGTTTTAAATAAAGGGTTGCCTTGTTCAAGCGAAAAATAATCTACCTACTGCTGAAACTTTCTTTTTCTTTGCAATTGTAGGCAATAATGTTGTGCATTGCTATTTCTCTAATTTGGGATTATCATTTTCTTCACTTTAATTAGTCTAATTCGTTGAAATAATCATTTGTTCGAGCAGGTGGTCCCAGGCAAATTTAGTGCAACACTACCTTCCTGTTCAATCCCTACGGTTCTCATATTTCGGGGCAAGAACTGGGAGATGATATATCATGGATCATCCAGCCATAAAAGGCTTGATAACTGGAGAGCGTTTGCCGTTGACAACAATTTGAAGGTTGGAGATGCATGTGTGTTTGAACAACTAGAGTGCAGCAGTACTAGGCTAGTATTCAGAGTCCAAATTCTTAGAGGTGACATCTCATCTGAATTTCTTGACAAGCTCGGTGGTGATAATGTAGATGCACCAATTGTTCTCGAATAGCATATGACGTATTGTCTTTTACTGGATGTTGTCAATTTCCCGAATGAGATTACTTTCGGGAGCTAATATGATTTGAATTTGATGGAACTCTAGCAGAGCCTATTAAGGATGCGAGAATTGTATGACTTTGAGTCCATGTTTTCTAGTCTAGGAGTTACGGTGTCATTTGACACGATACTTTAGTAACATGAGCATCTATTATTGTTCGAATACCTTTAAAGAACTTAATTTAGTAGTGTACTTTATAACAATCCTCTTCAATAATTTCTTACCGTTCAACTAATCTGCTGCTCAAAATGCATCAAACAACTTGAGGAATGATTTTTGAACGTCTCATAATCTACTACAGTAATTGTGATCTCTGTTTTCTGATTAGTGTGGAGGTTTTATGTGGCCATCACGGTTCATTGCTTGAAGGACTGAATTTTCACAAATTAAATTCTGATGTAACTGAAAGAGGATGTCACCCATATATTAAAACTCTAGGCTGTCTGTTTAGTCTATGTTAAATCTAATTTATTTGTCTCCCAGCCAACTTTAGATAAGAATGTTTAGGTTTTGAACATTAGTTAAATCTTAAATGTAATGAGTAGGAGCTTAAGAGAACAAAAACAATCTCAGTCTGTTTGAACTCCTGTTCATTGGAGTAGTTTAGATAGTAAAAGTTGAATCGGTTCATAAGGTTTGGGGCTAGCCCAGGTAGTAAGGGAATATGGAAAAGGGTTAGGGTTAGGATTAGGGTAGTTGATGTACTAGATCACATGCCTGGTTCTTGCATTCCTGTTCGTTATTCACATATTTTTGTAAATTTACTTTGAAGTATCTATTCTTTTAACCACTTCACTACTTGTGCTACTGACTCCTTGAACCAAACGGGCTTTAATCCCTGATGGTCTTGGATAAGATAGTAGTAAACAGTATTCAGTTTTTAGTATGATGATGGAAAGCTGTGCAAACAGATCTATTTTCTACACTTGGATTAAAATGAGAAAGTCATACCCCAATAGAAAGTTAAACAAAAACAGACGTGTGAGAGATGATAAGAAGCCATCTACAGAACTTTCTAACATTTTCTTTCTGACATCTTAAGTTCTATGTTACATGTAATCTCGTTATCTTCCTAGTCAGAGAAACAAGCATATACTCATCACTTGTATCTATGTTGTCATGTTTTTAACTCTCATTCAAATCTCACACATCTATAAGCTTTTCCAGAAGTTACTATTAAAATATGTGAAATATGTGAACTTGAGACTAAGAGGAGGACTGTGAGGAGGATTGTGAGGAGGACTGTGAGTAGGGCTGCATGACTTGTCTCCGATTTCTGTTCCTCTCAAAGCGGTTGTAAGCAGTCCTGGTCCGTAGGAATAGGAATAAGCTTGAAGCTAAACCTACTATTGAAATACAGCCCCACCATATGAATGTCTGCCTATAGCATGACCTACCCATGCACAATGTTGCATCCTTTAACAAGCTCACCCCGATTATTGAGCTTCCTTCATTGGAATCATACACCAGAGCTGCAAGAAGGCCATATAGGAGTGAGCCAATTGGGATGTTGGTGATAAGGATGTTATGGTTTACCCCAGCGCTGTTTGGCCCAAAAAGCTCTGATGTAACTGAAACAGCTGCAGAAAACACAAAGCCAGAGCTTATCCCAATCAAGCCTGTTCCTGCACGCAGCATTGCCTCACTGCCTGATGCAGCAAGCAAAAAGAAGGCAATTGGTGTTGGCACCAGAGCAACTGCAAGCCATCCAGTTCTTGCAAAGTAGATCTTACTGCATTACCAAGAGGCTGGTTAGCTTTTATTCCATATGGTTTTTCTCATTCTCCAATTGTTAAAAGCATTAGTTTTCTAGATACATACTCACGCAGGAAATCCGGGGCAGCTGAGAGCAAACGACCAAAGAAGGAGCATGAAGAGTATAATGTGACTAGAGAACTAGTCAGGGAACTGTATCCAAGTGATTGTGAAATCTGACCGAGATTGTTGCTATAGACCAACCCAATTGTTCCCCCACAAAAATATGCAGCATAGTATAGCCAAAAATCCCGGCGGCGTACAAGCAGCTTAGCTGAGTGCTCTTCACCTAGCACTGTCAACCTGCCTTTCTCCATCACCTTCCCAAAACATTTGAAACACCTGAAAAAGCCTTCCGCGTCTGTCATCCCAAGCGAATTAGCATTTGAGGCACTTGTGGCATTAGTGCTTTCACTTCCTGCAATGAGTACTTTATGGAGCTCAAGATCATCAGGGTCAACCAAATTGAAGGTAGATGAGTTGTCCGAAGGGAACCTTGAGGGGAATTTCCTACGAGCCCATTCACGAGCATATGCAATGCCAGGCAGACACAAAGGTAGGATCAGGAGAAAAAGAGCACCAACTAAGAGCATCCGAGCTTTCGATACATGAGAGGATAGGGAGTTGAGGAGGAGTAGATATAGGCCTGTGATCACAGCTAGGATGTTTAGGCAAAGAAAAATGATGGAGTCACGGCGAGTGGCATCAGCAGGGAGTGACTGAATCGGCGGTTGGCGGAGTACGGGGATGAGAGCAACACTGGATGTGAAGAGAGGTACTAGAGCATTGAGGAAGAGGTAGATGGTGTCATCATTTGGGTTTATTGCATTGGCAATGAGGGTGTAGAGGGCAGCACTTACCCCATTGAAACTGACTGTGAGGGACAATGCAAGTGCCCGGTTCGCTTGGAAGTGTTTGATGCATAGAACATAGCAGACTGTGTTGAACCAGCAGATGCTGCATCCAGCCAACAAGCATAGAATGAATACCTGCCAAACCGAAAAAGAAAAATTAACCGTAATCACCTTCTTGATTGAGATTAGAACAATTGCAATGGATTAAGTTGAGCTAGCTTTTGTTATGAGAAAACAATAGGACTAGCTTTACTCTAACGTTGTCTTTTTATATATTTTGGATATAAATATAAATATAATATAATGGCACTAAATTTAGCTTTGCTAGCTTTTTCTTTCTTCTAAAACAAATAACACCCTTACGACATCGAAAAAAATCCTTTCTTTTTACATCATTAATTCTTCTTAATGAATTGATCCTTTTAAAATATAGAAAAAAGAAAGTTGATTAATTATCTTACACTTTCTTTCTAGTTAGTGTGTTTGGTACAAGGTTTTTAGATAATTTGTTTATCTATATATACAAAGCAAAATGCAGAGAATGGTAGAACATTCAAAATACCATAAAATACCCTTGGTTAATGCAAACATTAAGAATTGAAATTGTTAATTAAATGAGGATAATATGATAAGTTCACACTTTTTCATATTAAAAAATGTAACATTAAAAGAAAAATAAGATAATGGATCATATTTTTATGGAACACAATCATCCATTATCTTTTTTAATTTTTAATTTTTAATTTTTAATTTTTTTTTTTTTAAAACCTCTTGCAGACGTGGAAGCGTGCAAAGAGACTAGTGTTCATATATGCATGGAGATTGTAAGTCTTCAGTGGGTCCACAGCCTCATTAAATGGTTTGAAGTTTTTTCTTAAGAAGCTGGTAGATTGAATGATGGATGTGTTTGTTTCACTAACTATTGCTAACTGTCTCTTTCTATAGTTGAATTTGTTAGGAGATTAAAGGAAACCAACGCATCAACGTTGATACTTGCGGTTGTGGGTAGTTCTATGTGGAGGTTAGAAGTTCACCAATTTTAGGTCAATTTTCCCTTAACTTCCCAAGAAAAGACAAAAATTAAAAAAAGAAGAAGAAGAAAAAAAAAAAAACCCAGTTCAACAAAATCAGAAAAAAAAAAATTTCAAGAAAAACACATTATCATGTATGCAAAAAGCCCAGAAAAATATATGACAAAAAATGAAGAGAGCTAACCAGAACATAAGGAAGAGTGATGAGTCTTTGAATGACAAACCATTGGAGGCCATAACCAAACAAACCCATGAAGGCAGCCATTAACATGACAGCCCACAAAGGAATATACATGAGAGAAACCCCAGAACACCAACCCAATGCCTTCCCCATGTCTGAGGCCACAGAGAGATAGTTGAGCTGCACTTGAGATATCCCAAGAACAGATTTCAAGTCAGATGAATAGGATGAGAAATCAAAGTTTGTCCCTGTAAATGCTTGTATCCATGTTGCTGCTACAAGTATCATCCATTTTCTTGACTGCCCAACCATGATTTCTTGCCCCCAAATCTTGATCTCTAATTCTTTGAATTAGAAACCGAAGTTGCCAGGGAGGGAGAGGGCACTTGATCAAAAGATAGAAACAAGGGTTATGGGGTTTGAGGGAGAAGAAGGGTTTAGAGGTTCTTGGATTGGATTGATACTGTTATGTCCTAATTTTAACAATTGCTAAATTGTCTTTTTTCGGTTTTTTTTTAATTGGCGCCCTCACTTTTATGCATGACTCTCTCTCCACAATCTATATATGTATATGCTCTTTTATCTACAAACACACACACATATATATGTTCTGCCAATGCAATATTTCTCTGTAAGAAATGTTTAAGAAGGAAAGGGTTTTGGATAGTGATGGGAATATTTGTTGTGGCTTGGTGGGTGGAAATTGCTTGTGCGTTAAGATTATGATTTGTTAAGCCTTGTTTTGAGGAGTTAATGTGTAAGAGGTTGTTAGGACAAAGAAGACCAATTTTGAAAGGCAGTTGCAACTTGCAAGCAGAATATAGCTGATGAGTTTTGTTTAAGGTAGTTTGTAATTTGCACCCATAAAAATGTTCATCATAACGACCCTTTTGAATGGAAAGTGATATTCCTTGCATCAAACAACATCATTTTTTAGGAACTTAAGCTCCTCTGTTTTATTGGTTATGGATTAAAAGTTAAAACACTCTTATAGAATTACTACAGAAAAAGACATTCTAATTACAAAGCATCTTATAGTTGAATTACTCTTTCTTTTCATATTGCCTATTTAAGTTAAAAAGGAAGTTGCCAATTTTTTATTTTTTTATTTTTAGGAAAAGACACTTGGCTCTTTATTTCAAACGAGTCATTTCTCTTTGCAAGCAATTCACAATTTAACAAGTTTCCAGATCCCTTCTTTTTTTATGATTGTAATGAGCTACGTTTGTATTTGTACCGTAATTTGCAAGTGAAGAAAAATAATAGGGTAAATTTCACTTTACTACCTGCAAGTTTTCCGAAATTCTGACTTTACTATACAAAGTTTTCTTCTTCTCATTTTCATTCTCAACGTTTATTTTTACTGTCAATATGATATTTCCATCATGTTTTCCGTTAACCCATGATGTTACAGTTAATAAATTTAAAATTGATGACATGACGTGACTTTGACCTACTCAATTTGTGCCACGTGGATCAACAATTAAATAAATTTTAAAACTTTAAATAAATAAACTTAAAATAAAAATAAAAAACCATTCTCAGCCGCCCCCACCTTCTTCCCCAAACCCCAGCACGCCATCTCCTCCATTCACATCGCCATCTCCTCACCGTCTCTCTCTCTTCGGATGAACCCAAGCGCAGCCCCATCTCCCATATACTTTCTCTCTTCGATTTAGTCATGTTTTTTGTTTTTTTAAAAATTTTTGTTAAGTAAAACAATAATTACAAAAATCAAATTTCTCTCTCTACGACAGTCACCCGCTATCTTTCTTCTCCCACCGAACGGAACGGACGTCGTCGACGAGAGCTTGCGGGCCTCCGTGAAGGGTTGCCAACCCCAAACGACCAAACCTCACAGCTAGAAAAACCCACCCCAACCACCACCCTGGCGAAGCAAACCCAAGCAACCCATACCCACTATTCCCACCACCCCCAGCGAACCAAATCACCCATGCCTTGCGCCTTCTCCTCGCTGCACATCCCATCCCCAAAAATTCTCAGCCAACCAACCTCTTCTTTTCCTCCCCAAATTCAACCACTAATGAAGTCACCCTCTGAGGACATTAGAGTACTACCTGATCTTCAGAACCCTTATCATTCTTACCAATCTCCTGTTTTCTTCTTCTATTATGATAATTTTTTATTTAAAAAAAAAAACAGAGTGGGTAGTGGTAATGGTGCGGATCTGATTTCGCAGGCACTGGGTTGTGGCTTGGGAGTGGGAGATCGGTGCTAGTGCTGGAGATCTCGACATGGAGATGGTGGATTGTGGCTTGGGAGCGGGAGATGGTGCTAATGCTGGAGAAAAAAAAATTATTTAATTTGTTTTTCCATTTTTAATGGTTTGCTTGTTTTTTATTCCACGTGACACAATATAAGTGAATCTAAACAGGACCATTGATTGCCACATCATCATTTAACAGAGTATTTGACAGAATAACTGATGGATATATGAAAATTGTAGAAAAATCGAACTTTGGGTACAAAGTTGATACAAAAAAAACTTTTAAGTAGCAAAGTCATAATTTTGGGAAACTTGCGGATAATAAAGTGAAATTTACCCAAAATAATAAGTCTTAGAATTGTTTAAAAAACGACTCATTAGAGTGTCGGAGTATCTTTTGCAGATACCCATTTCTCTCTCATATGATTTCGAAGAAGTGTTGCTTGAAGATTTATTTATCTTATGTGCAGAGTAAGTTTGAGAACCTATGAAAGACATTCTTATTGTAAGAATTTCTGCTCAAATAGTTGGCGCCATCTGTGGGAACTCTTACAAAATCAATCAATGGTTAAATCCGCAAAAGACGCTCCAGCCCGATCTAATCCTCGATCTGCAGATGTCATATCAAATTCCGATGAAGTAGAACCCAGCCTCGCAGCCATCTAATAAAGGAGTTGTGTAAAACGAAGAAAATGGCAGCCGAAGCTTTAGAGAAGTCTAAGGGCAACCATACATCACATCTGGAAGGCCCCAAGAAGAGCAAAAGGAAAGAGATGATAGAGTTATCTGACGGAAGTTCCACAGAAAGTGTCTACTTCGATGGTCAGCACAATGACCATGAAGACCACCAGGACCAGAGGAGGGAATTGAAAATGTCCAAAGACAGCGAGTTGCGAAGACAAATTGAAAAGATTGTGAAATGGTACAAATCACACACACATGCTGAACTAGCTGTTGAGGCTGCCAAAGAAATCTGCAAATCACCTTTCACCAATGATATTCTGAAGGCTAAGAAGCCCGCAAAGTTTACTCAACCCAAATTCAAGTTATTCGAAGGGGTAGTTGACCCTATCGAGCACATCTATCACTTTCAGCAACAAATCGAAAGCGAAGACAAAGTGTTGTTGTGCAAATTATTCCCATCTAGCCTATCGGGGTCGGCCTTGACGTGGTTCAGGCAATTGAAGCCAAAGTCCATCAGCATCTTCACTGAGCTTTGCGAGGCTTTCATATCCCAATATGTGTGCAATCAAAGGAGGAAGAAAGACATCGCGGCGTTGTTCAACACAAAGCAGAAGGCATGTGAGAGTCTCAAAGATTATCTGAAGCGATTCACGGAGGAAATGTCTACTCTAGAGACTTATGATTCTCACACTGTATCACTGACATTCCGCAAGGGAGTGACGCTGGGAACAAAAATGCATAAGTCCTTGGTCAAAACACCACCCCTCGACATGAGGGAGGTTCTGACTCGAGTCGATGGAATCATCAGACTAGAGGAGGAGGAGCTTGCTCTGTCAAGGCGCACCGCTGCAACCATTTCAACACCAAAGCACTCGTGTGAGATGATCCAAGGGCCATGGACAAATTTCCCAAATGGAAGTCTCCGCAATCAAGTTAGGACCAATTCTCCCCCAACCAAATTTACTATCAGTCTGGCTAAACTTTTCCACGAAAACAAGGGCAAAGGAATTTTTTGAACGCCTCCGACATTACGTGAATTCCCAGAGAAACGAGACCGAAGCAAGACTTGTGCACACCATAATGACTTTGACCACACTACCAACGACTGTCGGAATCTCAAATACCAAGTTGAAGTGATGCTAAAAAAAAGGATGCTTTCGCAATATCGGGCCTAACCAGAAGATAAGCTGAAGGAAGAGCGCACGGCTGAACCAGTAACCAACAACATCGTCGTTGAAAAGGGATTGTTGGAAATCAATGCAATTCATGGCTGGTCTCAACCGCCAGAGGGTCAGTTGGCTCGAGCCCCAACCAAGAAAAGACATGCTGAAAAGATAAGATGTGTTTGTGGAATTGCTTCAACACCAGAATCGGCCCAATCATTGGAAAAGATAGGGATCATCTCATTCACCCAATGTGACCTCGAAGGAATCCAATTTCCCCACAACGACGCACTGGTCATAACTCTTCAAATTGGAAACTCGAAAGTCAAGAGGGTTATGATTGACAGCGGAAGCAGCGCAGTGGTAATGTTTTGGAACACTTTTAAAATAATGAAATTGGATGAAAACGGGATCAGGCCCAATCCTACACTGTTCTTTGCATTTGAGGGCAGTAAAGCACGAGCAATAGAAGACGTGACACTACCCATCATAGTCGCTGGAAAAACTCTTTTAGTGACTTTTGTGGTGATGAAAGCTCCGAGTGCCTACAATGTGATCATGGGAAGAAATTGGATCAATAAAATGGATGGGGAGGCATTAACTAGATGCCAAGTGATGAGATGTTTGATTGACGATGGTCTTGGTATTATCAATATCAAAGGGGTTCAACTTGAAGCCAAAAGGTGTTACAACATAGTGACCGACCTCAAGAATACAGCCAAAGCGCGGCCACAACCGAACCAGCAATTATAGCAATTAATGGAGGACCCACCAACAGAGCAGGAAGACGATCCAAAGCCCCCTACAATTGAACCACTAAGGGAGGAGATATTGGATCCTTCTGACCCCAATAAAAAAGTATTGGTGGCTCCCTCCTATCCAATGCCGAAAGGGAGCATCTCATCGTGTTCTTGATGAATAACAAGGATGTGTTAGCATGGTCATATGTTTATAAGCCTGGAATTGATCCAAGTGTCGCGTGTCACTGCCTAAACGTGGGGACCAGTATAGGCAAAGAGGTTCGCGCCAGAGAGAAATCAAATCATTAGCGACGAAATGGATAGACTTTTGGAAGTTGGGTTCATTCGCAACGTGTGGTGCTCGACATGGATCTCTAATGTGGTGGTTGTGGCTAAGAAGAAAGGAAAATGGTGAGTTTATGTTGATTACATCAATCTAAACAAAGCTTGCTCGAAAGACTGTTACTCACTGCCTAAAATCGATCAGATGGTGAATGCCACAACCGGGTATGAACTTTTAACTTTTCTTGACGCTTACTCATGGTACAACCACATTCCAATGGTAGTCGAAGATCAAGAAAAAAACAACTTTCATTACCGAGCGTGGCTTCTATTGTTACACGGTGATGCCATTTGGTTTGAAGAATGTAGGCTCAATGTATCAACGTTTGGTGAATCAGATGTTCAAGGACCAAGTTGGGAAGACAATGGAAGCTTATATCGATGATATGTTTGTCAAAAGTAACGTGAAAACCTAGCACCTAAGTCATCCTCAGGAAAACTTTGATATGCTGAGGCGAGATATTGGATGAGGCTGAACCCAACCAATGTGCTTTCGGTGTCTCATCCGGTCAATTTTTGGGACACATTGTGAATAGGCAAGGTATTGAGCCAAACCCAGAGAAGGTGGAGGTGTTACGGAACATGCCAAGCCTGAAGATTCCAAGAAAAGTACAAGTGCTAACAGGGCAGATAGCGGCACTAAGCTGGTTCATCTCACGTTTGTCTGACTGGTGTAAACCCTTCTTCTGGGCAATTTGGAATATAAAAAATGAGGTATGGGGGCCAGAGCAAGTAGAAGCTTTTGATCAACTGAAACGATACTTGACAAGTCCCTCGATCCTAACTATACCAAAACCTAGAAACATGTTGTATATGTACCTCGCCGTAACCAAAGAGGCAGTAAGCGCATCATTGTTTCGAGAAGAGAATTACCCCTAACAACCTGTTTTCTATGTCAGCAAGAGCCTGATTGACGCTGAAAATAGACACACTCTGACAGAAAAACTTGTCTTGACATTGGTAGTAGCCAAGAGGAAGCTTCGATAATATTTTGAGGCTCATACCATTATAGTGCTCACAAACCAACCTATTAAAGCAATCTTTTTCAAGCCATATCTGTTTGGAAGAGTCACACAATGGACGATCGAGTTAGGAGCATTTGACATTAAGTAACAACCAAGAACATCTAAAAAAGGACAGGTAATTGTTGATTTTCTCGTCAAATGTTATCCCATAGAAGGAATGCATGAGAAACAAAGTGATACGGCAGAAGTAGGATGTAGCGAGGAAACACCGTGGGAGTTATATGCAGATAGCTCATCCAACTGGGCAGGGGCCAACGTTGAGATTGTCCTTTCTATCCAATCGGGCAGGGGCCAGGGTTGGGATTGTCCTTTCTTCGTTGGAAGGAATAAAGCTAGAATACTTTATCAAACTGGATTTCCCCGCCTCAAACAGCGTTGCTGAATATAAAGCCTTGGTATTGGGATTGAAAATTGCCGAACTACTAAAAATATATAAATTGAAGGTGTACAGTGACTCCCAACTTATAGTCAATCAAGCAAATGAGGAATATGCGACCAAAGATGAAGGGATGGAGGCGTATTAACAATTGTCAAAGCGTCTGTCTTAACAATTTAAAAATTTTGAACTAAAGCAGATTTCGAGATAGCTGAATGAACGGGCAGATCGGTTGGCATTTGCAGCATCGGCCTCAGCTTCAACAAGGGTCCTATCTGTAGAATATTTGGAAAGCCCCAATCTGGATGTTGCTGAACCTCGGGTTATGCAAGGCAACTAAGAGGTGACGTGGATGATGCCAATAGTAAATTATCTAACGGTAGGGACGCAACCCGCACATCCGGTTGAAGCGAGAAAACTTCGGATGAAAGCTGCCAAGTACGCACACATAGAAAACATCATCTTCAAGAAGTCTTTTTCAGTTCCTTATCTACGCTGCCTAAACCCATCCAAAGCAAAGTGGATTATGAAAGATCTACATGAGGGAACTTGTGGCAATCATTCTGGAAGGAGGAGCTTGGCACACAAGGCGATAACACAAGGCTATTTTTGGCCTTACATGGCTCGAGAAGCCAAGCAATTTGTGCGGAACTGTGATAAATGCTAGAAACATGCGCCTATGATTAGGCAACCTGCAGAAAAACTTAGTCTGATCGTAGGACCATGGCCATTCGCCTAATGGGGAATGGATATCATAGGACCATTACCAACTGCGCCTACTGTGCTTGGGGGCAAAAATATGTTCTCTTGGCCACATACTACTTTACCAAGTGGGTGGAGGCCGAGGCATATGGGATAGTAGCCCAGACCGATGTGATAAAGTTCATCTAGCGTAACATAATTTGCAGGTTTGGGATGCCTAGAGCCATCATTTCAGATAATGGGACTCAATTCAACAATCAGAAGTTCAGGAAATATTGCATGGAGAAAATGATCATTCAACAAGATCCCCAAGGAAACAATCAAGTGGAAAAAACAAATTGAACTATATTCGATTGCCTTAAGAAGAAACTTGAGCAATACAAGGGCAAATGGTTCAAGGAACTCCTAAATGAGTTATTGGCGTACTGAACCATATAGCGAAAGCCAATAGGGGAAATCCTTTTTCCTTAGCCTTCGGAAGTGAAGCCGTTATCCCAACTGAGATTGGATTGCCCACAATCCAAACAATGGTGGTGGATAGTAAGGATAACGACTAACAGATTGCTCGTAACCTCGATTTGATTGAGGAACATCGAGAGGTTGCAACGTTAACACTAGCAAACTATCAGAACCAGGTCGTTAATTACTTTAACAAGCCGATCTACCCGAGAGGGTTTACAGTTGGTGAGTGGGTCCTCAGGAGAGTAATGGAAAACACTAAAGATCTAAACACGGACAAGTTTGATCACTCATGGGAAGGACCGTTCGAGGTCATAGAAGCATACGGAAAGGGCGCTTACAAGTTGAGACGGGTTGAGACTAGTCAGTATATGCCACGCCCTTGGAATGCACCTCACCTAAAAGAAATATTGTGTTTAGATTAATCTACTTGTCCATGATTCCATTTATATTTATTAAATGAAATCCGCACTTCCCATTTAAATGTCAATTCATGCACTTGGCTTAAATTTGTTATAAACTGAGCTGTGTTTAAACTTATCATCGATGTCCATGCCGATCGCAACACTACCCTGAGGTTACCAATCTTGTTGGGGTCAATTGGATCCATGCTGATCTCAACATCACTCATAGATTATCAATCCTCTGGGGGCAATCAACAAGATCCATGCCGATGTCAACATCACGTAGAGGTTATCAATCCTCTGGGAGCAATCAATAAGATACATGCCGATCGCAACACTATCCCTTGCTGATCTCAACATCACCCAGAGAATACCAATCCTCTAGGGGCAATCAACAGGATCCATGCCGATCTCAACATCACCCAGAGATTAACAATCCTCTGAGAGCAATCAATAGGATACATGTTGATCGCAAAACTATCTTGAGGTTACCAATCCTCTAGGGGTAGTCAATTGGATCCATGCTGATCTCAACATCACTCAGAGGTTACCAATAAGATCCATGCTGATCTTAACACTACCATGAGGTTATCAATCCTTTAGGGATAGTCAGTTGGACCCATTTGTTAGGAAGCTACAACTTTTTTTTTTCCTTAACAGCATAGACCCGANAAATAGACCTTCAAAATCCCATTTTTCATATTCCTCCTCAACAACAACCCTAACCCCAATCTCCCCAAGACCTCCACCAGCACCATTTCCCTCTCAACATTGAGAGAGATGTTTTTGCTTGTATTGAAAATGAAGCTATAATGCTACGTTTTCAAAATATGAAACATCGTCGTGGACAATTGTAACTTGTAATATTGTTTTTGACATTAATTATGAGTGAAAGAACTATCATTTCATTTTCAATATTTTTTTTTTCATCTTAAAAAATTATTGGGTAGTTTACACTATGACCCCATGAGTGGCAATTCCTGCATCCGCCACTGATAACAAAGACCATAAATAAATCCAACCTCCCCTCCCCCCGAAGTATTTCATCTGATGTTTTTCTCTTGCCCTAGCTTTTCTCTTTGCAACAGAAGACGAACAACTTCCTTCCTCTATCTATGAAGGGAAACTCCCTATTTTTTCTTTAATCAATACCTCGTTGGATTTTCTTTTTCCATGATCTTTCTTCATTGTATTTTTCTTATTATTAGGGTATAGTTTGGGGTTAGGGTTTATGCTTGTTACTAGGGTTTATGCTTGTTTTTCTTCTGAAATATCTATATACGACTTTATAAGAATTGTTCATTGAATCATTGGATAGGAAATTGAAATATAGTAATTGACAACCTTTCTATAATCGAACAAAAAAACTGAGACAAATATAGATAAAAAGTTAAAAAAGAAAAAAAATTGAAAAATTAACTACAACTTTTAAATGTTGTTTTGGAAGCCTAAATGACCTCAAAAGCCCAAAATCTACCATATTTTTGACTCATGGCATCGTTCCCTTTTCAGAAAGGTATCATATGTCCCAATCGGAGTTTGGACGCCAAATCTGTAATACATTTGTCACTATATTTCTTATGAATTTTGCTTTTCGTTAAACATAATTTTATTTCATGTTGTTGAAGGAAAAGATGTTATGAATTTGGCTTTTATTTCATGTTGTTTAAAATTTTATTTCATGTTGGTACAAATCAAGTATCAGAACATCTCTTGAAATTGGATCACCATTAGATACATTGACAACAACGGGTGGGTTTACATTCTTTATCGTCTTCTCTGGTCAAGTTATAAGTAAAAATCTTTTCATGTGTAGCTGATTCTGATAAAAAGCTAACTTGTTACGTGTATTATTAACAGAGACATTGATAGGGAGGAGTTAATAAAGTCATGGCGATGAGATCTCAAAGCAAACAAAACAAGGATGGCCACAGGCCCAAAGTTTATGTAGAAGATGGAGGCCTACTTGAGCACGTCTTTTGTTTTTTTTTTTTTTCAGGGCCTTTATCATACTTCATTTTTTTCCTCTAGCAGTCAGCTGATCTTGTCCTGTTTGTTTTTCTCATTACGGCTACAAAGAACAAGGAACCATATCAGCTAAAGAAATTATAGAAGTTTGGAATAAAAGCCATACAAATCTAAAGAAAATTTATTAAAAAGTTACATAGAAGTCTTCTAAAAGTCTATTAAATTTGATATGAATTCTAAAGTTCCATCGAGTTTTATGAAAACTGGCACTTAAACAAAATCTGTTTAAACACTCTAGAATGCTAATTGAATTACACCGGATATTTAAAGTCTTTAAAAATATTATAGAAATCTAAATTGAAAACACTAGATGTTTTAGATTACTTAAAAAATTCTGATTGGAGGGTTTAGAATCCAACTCAGCTGAATACAGCTGAACCTTCCTTCAGAATCATTGAAATCTGAATTGAGGAAGCCCCTTCTCCTAATACAAAAATATTAAAAGAAAAGAAAACAAGACAGAAAATAGCAACACCAACTCATTTCTCCTCCACGAGGACGAGGACGCGAACGACGACGACCATCCGCAGGAGCTTCCCAACCACGATTTTAGAACAAAGAAAACACTCTTCTTCTCTATAGCTCCTTCAGACTCAGTAGCCCCTCGTCAGTGCTTCAAAACTAGAAACACAGTGAAAGAGAAAGAGGGAAGATGGATATAGAGTTTGAGGCGAGGGCGAAACCTCTGGAATACAAAGTGAAGGCAATGTCACGTGAGTCGCCGTCCCAGAAGGCGGGTCACGTGCTCGACGCCGACCTTCGCTCCCACTGGTCCACCGCTACCAACACCAAGGAGTGGATTCTTCTCGAGCTCAACGTAACTCCTCTCCCTCCCTCCCTTTCTACTCTAACCCTAACTCTAATCCTGCCAATTTTATGATTCACTTAATTTTGATTTAGTTTAAATTTTGTCTTCTGGGTTTGGTAGGAACCTTGCTTGTTATCGCACATACGAATTTACAACAAGTCTGTGCTCGAATGGGAAATTTCAGTTGGCTTACGCTACAAGGTTAGTCAACTGCTTTTGTTTGTTTGTTTGTTTGTGTTTTGATTATGGGAAATTTCATTTCTTTGTCTAACTCGACTCATGAAAGTTGTTTGCTTTGAATCCACTTTAGCATCTGTGGTATCTTAACATAGTTGATTGTATATGATTTAAGGGTAATGTGAACTGCTGATATAGCTTCAAGCTTCAGTTCTGCATGTTTTAGATGAATTTTCTACCAAGTTGTTTGCTCTGGGGTTTTTACTTTATTTCGTTTTTTGAACAGCCAGAGACATTTGTAAAAGTTCGCCCACGTTGTGAAGCACCGCGACGCGACATGATCTATCCCATGAACTATACTCCCTGTCGCTATGTGCGAATATCTTGTTTGAGGGGAAATCCCATAGCTATTTTCTTCATACAGGTATGATATGGGAATTATATCTGTGACATTATTGATTTGATCCGCCTTAGCATATGAAATATGAATAAATCCATATGTGCTTGCTTGCGATAAATTTCATTTATCAAGTTTTGAATTTTTGCCCCCCATGCCACACCATTTGTCCTTTTGTTATAGCTACCTCTCCAATGAAATAACAAGTCCATTCCCAATCGTTTGAAACTCCTAACTTTTCTGCAGTTTTGAATATATATACATGTATATAGATATATAAATATATTATTTCTCTTCAATTATGTCATGCCTAATAACGATCCCATCATGTGATTAATGAATCACATCTGATCTCAGATTTATTGGCACTAAGGTTTCTTATATTTCTACCGTTTCAGCTTATCGGGGTTTCAGTGACTGGCCTGGAACCAGAGTTTCAACCAGTTGTTAACCACTTGTTGCCATCCATTATATCTCACAAACAAGATGCCCATGATTTGCATCTTCAGGTGGATCCAATTGTGCTATCTATAATGTTTACTGTGTACCCTGTTTTTGTATTTTTATATCTCTCTGCCTTCTGATGCCTACTAGTTTGTAGTTGCTTAAAGACATGACAAGTCGGTTGCTTGTGTTCCTTCCCCAACTTGAGGTATATTCATTTGTCTCAGATTTGTATGTAATTTCTTTTCTTTCTGCATAAGTCCCCTATTTTTCTTTGTCTGTTACCCTTATCTGATTTTCTTCTATTTTCTATTACACTGATGGCATTTTCTATGCACTCCTTTCTTGCAAACGGTGCAGGCAGACCTTAATAGCTTCTTGGATGCTGCTGAACCTAATTTACGTTTTCTTGCTATGCTTGCCGGTCCTTTTTATCCCATACTTAATCTTGGGAATGAAAGGTATGTACCTGCTTAATGTCTTTCATGCATGCTATCTCTCAAATCCAGCTTGCAATGGTCTTTGCTTGCATGTTGTTACAGATGATGTATGTACTTTATCTTCATGCCTTTGCAACTCAATTGCTTAATTTTTGTGAGCACAAAGTCATTATTTAGAGTATTCTATGGTAAAGATTTTCTTATATGCTTGCTATCTAGAGTATTCTCTTTTCGTAATTTAACGATAACTATAGAAATATTCAGGAGTTCCTTGGTTTTATTCTATTTTGAGCTTATAAGAGGTGCATGTTTGACTCTTGGAATGAGAATAGATTTGAAGAACAAATTTTTTTCAGTTTCAAACCTTTTAATCCTGTTTCTCTCTTTCCTGATTGTATTATCTGTTACTGCTCCTTTATCATGTTTTATGGAATATATACATCTACCTTGATTTCCTCTTTCACCTTGATGCAAAATCGAGTTGCAGCAGGTGTTAAAAGGTTCTTAAGGGAAAAATAATTGATGACACGTTTGAGGGTTGGTTGTAGGAAGTAGGGTTTTAAGTGGCATTCTGTGAAAAGGTTATTTTAGGCAGATGTGCAGGGATATTTTTATTTTTGGGGGTCAAGTATGCAAGGATTATATGGGAAAGAAGTGTAGGAAGTTTAGACCCTTTAGGGTAAGGATATCAGTTGATGTAATTAGAAGATTGTTGTTTGGAGGTTTGACTGGTAATCAAAGAAATTTTGTTGGGTGCTGTTATTGTACTAAAATAAAATCTAGTTCTAGTAGTTCAAGCGCTTTTGTTTGGTTAGTTTTGGTTGATAAGGTGAATTGAAGGATTGTCTTGGCTTTGAAGGTCTGACACTGATTTGAAAGAGTTTCCTGAAAAAGCGCATATTGGCATCTTTTCGAATATGTTGTACATATATTAGTTCGGCAGGCTAAATGCTACTCTAGCATTACCCGAATGGGGGTCTTTGGCAGGTTAAATGCCAATCTAGCTTTATGAGATTCGGGGCTGCCTTCTGCTTGGTCCGTTAGTTCATGTAGAGGTCATAAACCTTATCCTGTACTTAACTCTAAAAATGAGCTAAAATCATTGGAAATTCATGTATTTCTTTCAGGCCCAAGAATTACAGGCCAGTGTTAAGGTGCAATAATGAAGCACTTTTCTCCTTTTTCCTGTTCCAATGTTTAGTAAAGCATGTTCCCATCAAATAATTGATTTCCAATGGTTCAAGAATCGAAGTCCTTACTAATTAAGTCATCTAAAAGCTGCATTAAACATTTTGCACATCAGGTGTCTATATGGACAACGATCACTTTTGGGAATGACACATTTGAAACATTTTGTTAAGTTTGCTGTTAGCCGCAAAATTTGACTTTGTTCTATAATTTTTGGCATTTCAGTTATCATTGCTTATGTAGATCTCTCATCTTTTTGCACTCTATTACACATTTAGGTCACTTAGCTATGCCAATGTACTTACTATAATGTTGTCTTGTATTGATACTGCAGGACAGCTGCAAAGTCTTCAGGCAATATCTCAGACTCTGAAGTTTCTAAACATAGTCAGCTGTCATCAGCCTTAACCGTGTCTTCTAACTTTGAGGTCTCTTTTGTGCTCTTTTTTTTTTTTTTTCCTTCATCATTGTCTTCTTTTCTTTTTGCCTTTGACTTCACATGCATACCTTTATTCCAATGTTTAGGGTTTAGGGTTTAGGGGATTGATATTACATGAACTTTTCATTATTTATGGTCTTAGATGATTTATAGCTTGCTCCTTCTATTGTATGCAGCCACGAAGATCACGCGGCACTTCACCTTTCGTCCTGTCAACATCCAGTTCTATAGTATTCCGTGCAGATGCAATTTTTGTGCTGTTGAGGAAGGCATATAAAGATTCTGATTTAGGAATTGTTTGCAGAATGGTAATTAATGGGTCTCCTCACTTTTTCCTTTTGATGGTCATTTAGCAAGGTTTTAATTTTACTGCATGATTGGACACTTTCATGCTTTTGATCTCAGGCTGCTAGAGTTCTGCATAAGCTTATAGAGCCTGTGGCACATGAAGGATCAACACCTCCTGGTGAAGTGACATATGGAGATGAAGCAGTAAAATCAGAAATAACTAATCCGGCACCTTTAGTTGATTACTCAAACTTGTTTGGAGAAGAGTTCCAGTTGCCTGGTGATCACTGGGACTCAAGCTATCTTAACATCTTGGATATAGGAGCAGTGGAGGAAGGGATTTTACATGTTCTTTATGCTTGTGCGTCACAGGTTGATTACAGCAATAGTAATATTAAACTCAATAAGCATCCTCCGTTATTCTGATGTCTGTTTTTTGTTGGCTGCTATTCTTATCTATCCACTTACAATTTAACCTGTGATGTTTCTCAGCCTCAGCTCTGCAGCAAATTAGCAGATAGGACTTCTGACTTCTGGTCTGCGTTACCGCTAGTTCAAGCATTACTGCCAGGTTGATTGCCCCACCTAATCGCTCTTCCTAGTTATTGTCATGTCATATAGATGTCCTAATAATTTGAAGTTCCACTCAATTCTTAAAAGTTTTGGAAACCAGAATTCTGTCTTTCTGGTTAAACCCTAATGTGTGCCTTCTGAATGTTGCTTTGCAATAAGTAATTTTATACTTAATCAGACAATAATACAGACATATATATATGTGTTTATTTTTTAATGTTTTCTTCTTGGTCTGAAGTGGTAATTATTTTCTACTTTTGTTTTTTATGTTTAAGCTTTAGGTTCGTTGACCAATTGACTTGGTCTAGTTTGTTTCCACTTCTTCTGGGGACTGTTTTTTTCTTTGTTTGCTTTCAAATTTTAAGTTTTCTAGTATTACACATAATGGTTTTCTAAGTTATTTTTTGCATTAAATTAGAAATTTGGATTTCGTTGATCTGATTTCTGAATTTTACTGAGAATTCTGGGGTGATTTCTGGTTGATCAATTTGTTTCACATGTTATTCTTTGGGTTTTATAGCACTTCGTCCCTCTGTTAGCCGTCCGTCTGACATTGTTGATGATAGTTTCTCTCAATGGAAACAACCAATTGTTCAAGAAGCCCTCTCCCAGGTTGTGGTTAATGTTAATGAAAATTATTCGTTTTGGCTTGGTAAATTTGATATTGTATTTTGACCAGTAGATCATATTATTCTGATCATGGTGTTATTACTGCAGATTGTAGCAACATCGTGTTCACCATTATACCGTCCGCTGCTTCATGCTTGTGCTGGCTATTTATCATCATATTCACCATCGCATGTTAGTGACTTTGCTCATTATTATTAGCCTGCTTAGAATGCTATCCTCGCCTATTCATCTCTATTTCTAATACTTTTTTTTTAAATTTTTTATGAGTGAATGAGAGAAACATTCTTTGCATTTAAGAATATGACCAATTGGATGAAAAATAATATTCTGTTGATGTAGAAAAGGATGACGTTGGTTGGTTCAAGGCATATATAAATGGAAATAAGTTAAATTTATTTGTGAGAATGTTTGATATTTCGTGGATACTTACCCTCATAGCGGTATATATTCCATACATATAACTTCTAATAAGCACAAACCCATACTCTATTGCTCGAAGCTTTATTTTTCAAGAATTATATTGTTCTCACTTGGGAACAAACTGTGTTTGCCTGTTTTGTCTTGCAGGCTAAGGCTGCATGTGTTTTGATTGATCTCTGTTGTGGCGTGCTAGCACCTTGGCTAAGTCAAGTGATTGCAAAGGTTTGTCTGAGGCGGATTTCTTTTGCTGTAACTTTCTCATAGTGTGGTTTAGTTCTCCTGTGTGTTTACACTTCTAGTCGAGCTTCCTCTTTTTGGTTTGAATACAGGTTGATCTGGCTGTAGAGCTTCTAGAGGATCTTTTGGGTGTAATTCAGGTATGCTTTTCAATTATATGAACAAAAAATATTAATGTTATAATGCTCTCATGTATCATCTCAGATTGTCAAAGGTAAGGAAGATAGGTTGAGTCATATATGCATACGATCAAACTTTGATGAAGTGACAACTGAGTCAGCTGTTAAAGTTTCTTGTTTTTGCACATGATATATTTTTTGGGTTCAAATAAATAATAAAACTTTATCCAGGATAGAGTACTAGGTTTACATGAACTTTGAATGTTATGCATTTTCTGACAGCTAGCTTTTGTTTTCATTATATAAAAACTCTGTCATTGCTCTTGTTTTAGGGTGCTCGCCACTCCCTGCCTCGTGCTCGTGCTGCCTTAAAATACATTGTTCTGGCTCTCTCTGGTCACATGGATGATATGCTAGGAAAGTATAAGGTATTGCATTCTGTTTGGTTTTCTTGTCATCATGATTGGTAATTTAAAAGTTTATCCGCTTCATTGTTTTGGTTTGTATGTTAGTGTCTTGGATAGGTAGAGGGCTCAAATGTTTCTGTTTGGATAGTTAGAGTGTTAGCTTTTTGTAATGTCATTGTCAATTATCCCTTTTGGTATTCTTGAGATTTATAACCGCTACATAAGCTTACTTTTATTGAGTTAAAAGAATCTTTCTATAATGGCTATGTTTCTTTTTTTTTCTTTTTATAATAAAAAAAGGTAACTTCTTTTTTGTGTACTTTTTTCTGTTTTCAGGAAGTTAAGCATAGGATACTCTTTCTTGTGGAGATGCTAGAGCCTTTCCTTGATCCTGCTGTAGGAAGATTGAAGGGAATAATAGCCTTTGGAGATCTGTCTTCTGCACATCCAGAAAAGCAGGAAGAGAATTGTGTTATTGCCCTCAATGTAATTCGCACGGCAGTGCAGAAACCCGCAGTTCTTCCTTCACTGGAATCTGAATGGAGGCGTGGATCAGTTGCTCCTAGGTAATGTCTTAAGGAAAATTTATAATAACTAGTTTTAAAAGGGAGTGGGGGATATTTGTATAAAAAATTGATTATAAATGCTATTTTGACTACTTGGCTTTGCCTGCTCAACTCTTACTTTATTCAAATTCATGTTGCTCAAATGTATATGAAATACCATATGGCTCTGAAGAAAAGATGAATAATCTTCAATTTATTGTTACCACAGTTCACAATGCATGAATAATCTTCTATTTACTGTTACGACAGTTCACAGTTCACAATGCACAAGTGAATGTTATCCTGTTGTTTCCTGCATACCGCTTTGTTTATTGATTTTTATATTTCAAATTAACATTTTGTGTTTTCGCCTATGTCAATTTTTGTTGGCTATATTGGATTGTTGATGGATATATAATTCTTGATGCAGTGTGCTACTCTCGATATTGGAACCTCACATGCAGCTACCTCCTGAAATTGACCTTCGAACATCTCCAGTCCCTAGACCACTGGAACCTGAATCTTTATCTGGTTTATCTCATTCTTCAG
>NC_047651.1:12339069-12391619 GCF_902201215.1 Prunus dulcis
CAAGTAAAAAGGGTAACTACTTCCTCACTTTTACTGTTGCTCTACTAAATTTACCACTCTTAGCTGACTTAATCATCGAAGAGTCTTCGACCGGCACCAC
Source organism: Prunus dulcis (assembly GCF_902201215.1). Classification (NCBI taxonomy): domain Eukaryota; kingdom Viridiplantae; phylum Streptophyta; class Magnoliopsida; order Rosales; family Rosaceae; genus Prunus; species Prunus dulcis. The sequence continues at coordinate 12,339,170 of NC_047651.1, forward strand.
ACCGGTGTCCGAAGCTTGACGACTGCTTCTCCTACTTTGTCTTCTGCAGGCTCTTCCCTTGCTGAAGGTCCTCACCTTCTCCCCGACTGAAGACCATCCACTTCTCTCTAAGTTGACCTCCCAAAAAGAGCATCAACAAAGTTAAATATTGTCCTGGCAGGGAAACTAGCTAGCACAAATAAAAAGGCTTGAGAAAGAGCACTTACTGTTCGGATACCTTCAAAAGACCGTAACAATCCTCTAAATGGTTGAAATTTGTTGAAAAATATTGGTAGCATGGAAGCGAGACAATCCTCCAAATTGTCCTTCTTGTATGTACACGAGACTTCATTTATTTACTTTGCATATCTTCTTCTTCATAACAAGTTTATCAACTCATGTGCTCTTGCTCTGTTCTTCTTTCTTTTAACAAGCTTATCTTCCTTTTTTTCTTCTTTTTTTCTTTTTAAATATTTAATTTTAAATTTATGGTTAAAAGACACTTTTGGTCCTTGTAGTTTGTTACTTCAACAACTTTTGACCCTATAGTTTCAATTCTGTCAATTTTGACCCTATAGTTTCGTATTTGTAGCACTTCAAGAACAAGTTAGTATTTCTGTCAATTTCTTTGACCGTGCAAGGGGTAATTTTAACTCAAAATCCCTGAGCATAAAAGCTCGTCTCAAACTTCCCTAATTTCATATTAGGGCTTGAAATTGGTTATTTGGGTTTAGGGTTCTTCAAGGGATTAGTGGTTGACTTTCGAGCCCTAATATGAAATGGGGAGAATTTCAGGCAAGTTTTTACTCCCAAGGGTTTTGGGTTAATGAAATTGCCCCTTGCATCATTAAATAAATTGACAAGAATACTAACATGTCTTTGAATTGCTACAAATACGAAACTACAATGACAAAATTGACGGAATTGAAACTGTAGGGTCGAAAGTGATTGAAGTGCCAAAAGTAATTTTTGGACCTTTTTTTATTGCTGCAGACAATGCGTTTACATCAAAACCACAAATGTGCCGATGATGGTCATGAGTGTAAGTCGAACGATGAGTGCATCGATTATCATCCTTATAGAAACAAGCTAAAATGATGGTGTGCTATTGAAGTCTTAAAGAAAGGTTTTTCATCCAGTAGTTCTTCTTAAAGATTTGATTTCTTTTTATCAACTTATCTAGTCTCAACTTATGTACTGTGAACAAAGGGTGGTGTCCTGGTAACTAATTTATCTTAATTTTCAAATTCATAGCTATATGTATGCACTCGTGTTTTTCAAATATTGGAACTTCACCTGTGTTGATCCTTTGTGCTCCACATACCAATCATATTGCAAAAGCCAAATCGAGACAAGGAGCTTGTTGTAGATTCCAATGAGCTTGTAGCTCAAATAGTTAAGACCATTTACCCTTGTCTAAGTTTTAATTTTTCCTCCCCCATTATCGCATGTATTGAAAGAATTTATTATTATTATTGAAAATTAGTCAATTGATGAACTATAAACTAGCGTGGTCTATATGATTTAAAGTTTTATTTCTACAAAGACTAGAAATTGGATGTTAAAAAAATTATCATTAGATTTTTATCTCTATGATGGATGATGAGAGAGATTGGTGATGAACCAACTTGATCATCCTAGAGATGGCAATTCCATTAGATGTCGTTCAATCATATGACTAAATGTGACTAATTCATAGGGGCTGCCACAAATCCCATATGCCCAATTCTGCCTCTTCTTTCTGATGATCTTCTGCTTTGCCTTTCAATGTTTGTTGCATGTTTTTAGTTTTTCTTGGCACTAAGATTTTTTTAATAGACTGATTAATAGAGAGTATATGTGTTAGGCCGACAAGTGACAAGCATGCAATATTCTCAGTGTCCACAGATTCTCTTGGATATATATAGTCCCTTTCTATGGAGAGATTCTTCAAATTATTTTATTTGAGGGATACCTTTTAGGATCTTCTACGGATTTTTTTAAACGATCCAAACGATCTATTTTTTAAGTATACATTTATCATCGTTGAAAAAAAATTAGACAAATCGGAAACCGTTTCGACATCCAATTATGTCTTACAAAATCATTGATCACGATGCTTCAAGAAAGTACTAAAATTTCAGTAGTTTAAAACTAGGTTGGAATTTTAATGGACAGACCATGTGTTTGGTGGATAAACCCCTGATTGATTAGGATAGTTGTACCTTTGGAATTTTTTAAGTATACATTCATAGATCACCGTGAAAAAAATTAGACAAATCGGAAACCATTTTGACATCCAATTATTTCTTACAAAATCATTGATCACGGTGCTCCAAGAAAGCACTAAAATTTCAATAGTTCAAAACTAGGTTGGCATTTTAATGGGCAGACCATGTTTTGTTGGATGCACCCCTGATTGATTAGGATCACTACTACATTTTACAGTTTGTGCGACGAATAAAATTTCCTCGCGCAAAGGACATTTGGTAGCACAAATTTTAGCGCTACAAAAACTTCGTCGCGCAGAGTCTGTCACGGAAAGATCGTGAAGAAAGACTTTGCGTGACCAAGTTATTTCATTGGTCACGAAAAACTAAAAGACGGTTAACCTTCATTGCACCAAAAGTTTAGGGAAGACATAAGTGTTCGGCTCGCAAACCTTTGCGCGACGACAAGTAGTTCGTTGTGATGACACAACGCGACGATGTATATTCGTCGCGCAATTTGTGTCTAAAACATTTGCTCAACGATTCTTGTTGCGTGACGAAACTGTCTTAGTCGCACAATTCGTTTTTGCGAGATGAAACATTTCGTCACGCAAAAAAAAAAAAAATTTTTTTAAAATTTAGATTTACGTTTTTTTCTTTTGTAAAAAGTGGATTGGCGCTACCAAAATATTTTTGTCGTGCATTTTATGTTTTTTTATTTTGTAAAAAATTAAATTAAATGTGGTTCTTTTTTGGTAACAAAATGAAATTGCAATAAAAAATGTAATGAAGAGAAATTTTTTATTATAAAATAATATAAATGTTAGAGAAATGTTTACAATGTAATTATGAAAGTAAAAAACTAATCAAACATCAAAGAATGTTCCAAAATCTACTTGGTCATCCGACAAATGCGGCTCGGAAGTCTGGACATTGTTCGCAAGGGCAGAGGTCTGGTGGCCATGCTTGGGTTGGAGGGGCTCGGAGATTGAAGAGGGAGGAAAATGTGGGATTGGAATGCTGGACCGAGCAAGGGACTCTAGAAGGGAAGACATCTGACCCTGAAGCTCGGTCACCTTTGTTGTCAACGCAGTCACTTGACTGTTTGACTGCGACGATCAATGGGTCTAGGTTCCCGCCGCCTGGCATTCCCAATCCCTCGACAATATGTCCCCGGCCTCCTCCCGAGAGTCTGATCCAAGGTCTCCGTCAGGATCTGAAACCCCGCATCCTGTGGAGGATCCACAGACTCGAGTGAAGTATCGAGAGGAAGTTGGGAGGTGGACTCCTGAAGAACCAACTGGCTCCTCTTCACCGTCGTCGTCTGTTTAACATAACATAAAATATGAATTAAAACATTCATACAATAACCCTAAAACTTGAATGCGTAAGATAATAATTAAAATTAAATAATACTTACATGAAGGGACTAGGCCAACTCATTCCCAGGTCGCACATAAACGTCGCCAAAGACGTCGATCTCTGGGAATTTGGACCCCCCTTGAATTGAACAAGAGAAGAAAAATGTTAGTACGAAAAAAAATTAATATTAATGACATATTAAAAATTGAACATAAACAATTTTATTATTACCCGCCGCTGCGCATGCATCCTATATGAGAAGGCCTAGAACCTGAATGGTGGAGAAGAGTCTTCTTGTTCCTATTGCCCATATTTCCTTTGGCCTTATTCTTTTATACAAAAAATAAACGTATTAGTTGAAATTGGAATGAAATATAAAAATTAAATAAACATTAGTAAGAAACGTGTAATAATTTTGAACTTAATATAAAAAAAATACCACATAATCGGGTGCCTGAAAATGACCGCAAAGCCACACCCAACTATCCTCCCGACCCTCAAGCTCCTTCAGGCAACCCTCCTAAAGAGCGACATGCGGATTATCAAATGCTTGAAAATGGTGGTGCAAGTCGCTCTTCCACTGCTTGTACCTGTCAGCAAAAAGTCTGTTGACGTACGTCATCGAGATCCTCTAAATTGTAGTTCGTCTACAATAAATTAATTATAACATTAAGTAATAGAAGTATATAAAGTTTGAAGGAAAAACAATTAAAAGGTAGGATACATACCGACAACTGTCCGCGCACCTCCGTCCTGATCTCGTCAGGCATGACCAGGGGCGAAGCTGTACTAAGGCCTGGGATGGCCTTGGCCCCTCCAATTTATTTAACCCTTTTGAATGTATATATTGGATGTGGTAACAAATGCAAAGAAAAATTGCTATACTTAAGCCTATGGACCCCTCACCACAAATCAATACTTGTCAAAATTGTATTTTAATATGAATATAATAGTAAAATTATACTACATTTATGGAAAAAAAAAACCCACTCATTTCAATTTAGTACTTTTGTACGCAATAATTTACTCAATAGGCCAAAAAAAATATACAACTAAACTTTTTGTGTTTAACATTTTGGCCCTCTCAAATATAAAATCCTAGCTCCGCTCCTAGGCATGACCTTCCAAGACTTCCATTTGATCGGGCAATGGGTCCGAACGACATGACCAATGTCATGGGCCAATGAGCTATGCAATTTCGCCATCGGTGCAGCCCGATGTCACTCATCGTATCCGATGTTGATACGACTGTTGGTCATCCCGAGTGACCTTCGCCGTCTTTAACTACCGACAAGACCCCCAGGTGTTCTTTTTGGTTGCAAAGAAATATGAAATTAATGTTAAATAACAAATTCAACTATAAAATATTGGTATAAAACAAATGGAGTTCAAGGAAATCTTTACCTGGTTGTGGCCCCGACGCACCAGTAGCGTCTGTCAATGTGGTGTCGGTGGTGTTGGCAGGCCGGTGACGACTCTTGGAGCTAACAGGTTGCGCCACTAATGACGCGGGTGCATGGGACACCCCGGGACCAACTGGCAAGTGGTCCATCAGCGTTGGAGCAGTGACAGCTGACGGCTGAGCCATGGGAGGCGAACTTTGTGTAGTCTTCACCGCCTTACGCCTTCTAATCAGGTTTGACATCGCACAATTGAACAAGCATCCAAAGTTAATCCAATTTACAAACATAAATCCCAACCACTAATAAAACAAAAATATATAAGAATCTTCATTAATTAACAAATATAAAAAAATTATTCCAATTTAGCAAGATATAATCTAAGCATATACAACCTAATAAAAACCCATAATTTATTAATACTAACTAACCCAAATAAAAACCCAACAAATAAATTAGTCAACATATACAAAAACATATAAGAATATTTACTAATTAATTAAAGCATATCTTGCCCTAGGGTTCGTGATTTCAGAGTATCCGGGACTCCGTTCCACGATCCGTTGAATCTTATACGATCCTAGAAATACAAGGTACAACATACGTGACTTTGAGTTCGATCCAACGGTCCAAAATATCAAACCCGAAAATCGCACAATAGGCGAAATCCATTCGAGGCTCAAACGGTATCCAAATTAGAATCCGTACATACCTACGCACTCATGACAACTCGGGGATCGCATCGGGACACAATCCTCTTTTGGTATAGTGCCCACGCGCTGCCACAGGCGCCGGCAGTGCGTAGGTGTCCAAAGCAATAACAATCGCCGAAAAAATCTCAAAATCAAGGGCCAATCTTCCTACCCTAGGTTCAGGACATCGATTAGAGCCAGTTTTGTTCTTGGACATACCCCAAAAAATTGCCGAAAGTGGCCAAAATTTCATCCCGAAATCTGGCCAACATTTGGGTTCAAAATTGAACCACCTAAGCTAGGAATTCATCAAATCCTACCCAACCATCAGCTAAAGCATGTAAAATAGTCAAAAATCCATACATAACTCCACTGAATTGGTGGCCAGAGGTGAGAGATTGAGATGCTTGAATTTGGGGGGAAATCCGGCCTGAAATGTTGAATTTCCGATGGCTGGGGTCATCGACGAGGGTTGCGAAGGATTGGGCTGCGATGGTAGGGTGTGGCTGGACGTTTTGGGTCTGGTCTTGTGGGTGGGCGTGGCCGGTGGGTGTGGTATTGAGGTTTGGGAGGGCACAGTGGGAGGAAGAGTCGCGAGCACATATAGAGAGAGAGAGAGAGAGAGAGAGAGAGAGAGAGAGAGAGGGGTTACCAGAATTAATGCAAATTTTCGCGAACTTGCGTGACGACAAAATAAATTCGTCGCACTGTTTTTATTCAGGGTTTAGGTTTAGAGTTTGTGCGAAGTATGGAACTTGTTTCGTCGCGCAAGTTGGCAAAAATTTTAAAAATGCACTTTTTCTTCTTCTTTTTTTTTCTAGAGAAGTGTTTTCAGGCGAAAATTATCACAACTTGCGTGACGTAGAAGCACAGCTTACGTCGGTTTAGAGTTTGCGCGACGTATGGAACTTGTTTCGTCGCCAAATTTTAAAAAAGGTGCTATTTTATCTTTTTTCAGAGAAATGTTTTCACGCGAAAATTATCGCAACTTGCATGACGTAGAAGTGCAACATATGGAACCTGTTTCGTCGCGCAAGTTCGTGAAATTTTAAAAAAGGGCTTCTTCTTTTTTTTTTCAAGAGAAATGTTTTCATGCGAAAATTATCACAACTTGCGCGACGTAGAAATACTACTTCTGTCCAGCAAAGCCTAAACCCTAAATTATCACACTTTGCACGACGGATAGGAACCTTATGTCGCGCAACGCAGCTCCTTAAAAAGTCGGTAAAAAAAGTTATGAAATTTCTCTATTCCCACAATTTTTTTTATAAACACGTGTTTCTTTCATATGACCCATTGTTATCTAACATTCTGTACTACCTTTTTTGTGTTTCATCATCTCACACACAGCCGACCTCTTGAATTGGTTTATATATATATATATATATTCTGAGGAGTCAAGTAAACGAGAACAGTGATCCCTCGTCAATTTCAACCCTGATGCTGGCCATTAGGCTACCTATGAGACATTTAGCGTTTAAAAATGAAAGGTTTCATGAATTTACATCTCCATTTAGTTTTTACCCTAAACCATCAACCCGCGATATTTTTGTTTTTTTAAAGGTAATAACAAAACATTATACCACCTTATAATCTTGTTTCTTTGATCCATTGATTATCATTAACTTCAATATTCCGAATCATGAATTTACATCTCCATAATTGAAGCTTAACTTCAATATAATTATAAATTCTAAGAATACAAAGCAATAATAAAAACTTAACTTTCTTCTTAGACAAATCAAAACATTCTATGCAATACACTATTGTTTCTTTGATTCAATAATCTCCCATTAATTAAAATATGTGAAATTATGATTTTAGATCTCCGTAATGGATGATTATTTCATGAGTTTATAGCATTTTTCAGTGTATTTTTGTGATTTTTATTTAACTTGTTATGCATTTGTTGAAGATAAAAACAAAAACAAAACAAAACAGGGACACACACACATATATATATAAATACATGTAGATATATACACGTATATTATTATAATATATCCATATACACATATACATATATATTAATACCATAATAATAGCATAGATGTATATATGTAATATATATTATAATACGAATATGTACGTATATATACACATATGTGTATATATATTATACCCATGTATGTGTTATAATATACATATACACACGTATATACACGTATACATTATATATTTATACTATATGTATATATTATAATATAAATATATACACGTATGTACACGTATATTATTATGATTATAACATATCCATATATATTATCTATATATACATGTATTATACCAAAATGTATATTTTATAATATATCGATACACCTATGTACACATATATTATATACATGTATATATGTGTATATATGTATATTATAATATAATATATATATGTATGTATGTATATATGTATACTATATATTATAATTAGTCCTGATCTCTTGGACTACAAGGGTCCAAGAGATTTGTAGTCACTCAACGTTGGATGTAAATTCAACGGTTCACTCACTTTTTCACTCCTTTAAAAAAAAACAATTCAACCATTGGATTAATATCCAACGGTGGGTGACCACAATCTCTTGGACTCCTGTGGTCTAAGAGATTGGGACCGATATTATAATATGTGTGTAACAATGTTTCATTTCTCCAAATAAATATTAAGGTTTGTTTCTCATTTTCATTTTTTTTCTTTTATTTTGCTAAGGAAATGTTAGGGTTTGTTTCTCATTTTCCTTTTTTAAAATTGTTCACCAAAAACAACTTTCAAAAATATTACCAAAAGGGTTTGGATATAACAATTTATTTAACAATGTTTCATTTCTCTTTAGTCCATAAGGTTTGGATATAACAAGTACAAATATTCAAACAAGCATAGTTGCCAAAATCTTTACACTAACATAAGTAAATTACAAAAAATTTCATTTACTATGTTTTACATAGCGAGTCCAAAGAAATTGCATTATTCATCATCTGAACTATAATAACTTTCATTATCGTCACTATCATCACTTTCGGTCTCCCTTATTTTGGAAGATCACCGAGGTCAATTGTAATTGACTGAATTGGTATTTCGATTGAAGACACTCCTTGTATCTGAAATAGTTCTTGTATAACATTTGTATTTTGAAGTGTTTCCGTGTCATTTTCCATCGAATATTCTAAACGTTGGTCAGCAACGTTGTCGACGTCATTGTTAGTTGGCTAGTTCTGGTATAGCATACATGTTCCTCTGATCCATCTTCTGAACAACTTTCCAACCGCTCTTACCTTTAGGATCATCTAAATACACAATTTGTGTTGCCATATTTGCCAAAATATAAGGGTCGTCATCATACCAATTTATGTTAATGTTTACAGATAGTAAGCTATGGTCGATTTTAATACTTCCCTGCCGATTTGGGTTTGTATCAAATTATCGACACTTAAACATGATCACTTGGTATCGGTCTTTGTAAAGCAATTGCACTACAGTTGTGAGTTTGCCATAGAAATCAATGTCCGTAGTTTCGCCATAGAAATCAATGTCCGTACACAACTTGTCATCTCATGCAGTTCCCAAAAACTTAACGCCATTAACATGGCAACTCGTGAACAATTCAGCACGAATCGGGCCGAACGGAAAGTTATATAACTCTTCACTGTCAGTGGGGGAATTCGATGATTTCAACTTATTCACCTAATATTATACAAACACATTCACATGTTAGTTTGAGAAAATTAAATACTACAATATATATGTCAAATACAAAGCATTTATAACTTACATATTCCAAAAACCATTGTCAAAACAATTCACGGTGTTTCTTAGCAACCAAATGTGATGCATGTTCTCACTTCATCATCTCTTCATGCTCATCTAAGTATGCCATTATCTCATCACAATTATTCAGTACGAAACCAATGCCCTACCTCCATGTCATTCCTGGAAAACAACTCTCCTCGTGCAGGATCTCCAAAGGGTCGTGCGCTTTGGGCAAAAATAGAAAGTTTCTTACTTCTCACACCTTCATCATTATTGCGCTGAGGATGATTGAAAGCCATCTGCACATCTTTTAAATACATTCCATAGAAATTAAGCGACTCATATTGAACCCAAGCCTCTATAATTGATCGTTCGAGCTTCACCCTGTTGCGTACAGTTTTTTTCAGCTTTCCAAGAAGCCTGCCAAAAGAAAACAGTACCCTACAAATTAGAAAGCCTGGGATAAGGATGCGTAAACAAATGATGAGGATTATATACTTTTCGATTGGATACATCTAGCGATAGTTGACAGGCCCAGCAAGCAATGCCTCTTCTGGCAAGTGAACCATCACGTGGATCATACTTGTGAAGAAAGCTGGAGGGAATATCATCTCAAACTTGCATAGGACTTGGACAATGTCATGGCGCAACAGATTATGTCTATCTTTCGCAACGTTTTTGCCATCAGTTAGGAAAAAAATCTAGACAACAATATGATTGGTTTCACTACATCTTCCGGCAATAGGTGTCGAATACCCACAGGAAGTAGGCATTGCATAAACACATGGCAGTCATGGCTCTTTAGTAAAGCAAATTTACCCCCGTCAACATTTATAAAACGCATGATATTAGAGGCATACCCATCGAAAAACTTTACAGACGATATAAACTTTAGAAAATCTTTTTTGTCATTCAGTTTCATGGAAAAAAAATGCAAGATCCCTTCTAGCTTTATCAATGTCTATATTCATCCATAAACCCCTTCGTATGCCAATTCTTTCCAAATCAAGACGAGCTTTAATCGTGTCCTTTGTCTTGCCCTCGATATCTAGAATCGTGCCCATCAATGTGTCAAAGACATTTTTCTCAACATGCATAACGTCGATATTGTGCCTCAATTTTAGTTTCGACCAATATGGGAGCTCAAAAAACATAGGCTTGTGCATCTAGTTCAAATGTGTAGAAGGTCTGGTCCGACTAACTATTTTCCTAAAAGGACAAAATCCAAACGGTTAAGCTGTTCCAAGATCTCATCATTGGACCATTCTCTAGGTCTAAGGAGATGCTATGTGTTCCCGTCGAACTCTTTATCCTTTTCTGTCCACTTGTGGTCCCATGGTAATCATCGCCGATGACCAAGGTAACAAACTTTTCCAGCGTGCCAACCAGAAGTTACATCTTCCTTGCATACAGAGCATCCATATATGCCGGAAAATCATTAACAGTCCACATAACTGCTGCTTGCAAAGTGAACATTTTCCTAGAGGATTTATCGTATGTGCGCACACCATTTGTCCATAAATCCTTCAGCTCATCAACCAACGGCCTTAAGTAAACATCGATTGAACTGCCAGGATCCGGTATCAAAACAGTCATCATCATGTATTCTTGTTTCATGCATTTCCAAGCCGGCAAATTATATGGAAATACAAAAATCGGCCAAGTGTCGTGGTATTGGTTTAAAACCCTGTACGGATTGAATCTGTCAGTGGCAAGTCTCAATCTAACATTTCGAGGTTCAGCAGCAAACTTGGGGAATGTTCGATTGAATTCTTTCCATGCCTCCCCATCTGCAGGATGCCACATCACATCGTCATCTGCCCATTTTTCCTTATGCCATCTCATGTCTGTGGCAGTATGCGCCGACATATTCAATCGCTACAGCCTAGGTTTCAGGGGCAGATAACGCATGACTTTTTGTGGGATCTTAGTCATTCTATTCTGAGATGTCGTTTTGAACCTCGACTCATTGCATATAGGGCATGTATCTAATGTTTCATACTGTTTGTAGAATAACATGCAATTGTTTTTGTAAGCGTGAATTTTTTCATAACCCAATCCAAGACCATTCAACACCTTTTGAGCTTGTCTACGGTCTTTCGGCAAACAATTGTCCGTTAGAAGTATTCTCTTGAAAACCCCCAAAAAGTAATCGAAATACAGGTTCAACATATGATACTTTATTTTTCCGTGCATTAGGTCCACAATGGCCGTGAGAACGGAAAACCTCTCGCACGCTGGGTATAACTCTTGGTTTGCATTTTTTAATAGTTATTCATATTGTTCGAACTATGCACTATCCATTATGGTAGGCACGTCATCTTCCCCTTCCTGATTGATGTTGGTCGATGCAAATGGAAAAGCATCATTTATAATATCCATGACTTGTTTATTAGGATCGACAATAGGTTAAACATTGTCCACTCTTGTAGCATTTGAAGACGAAGCATTGTCTAATTGTCCCTCATGAAGGTTCCAAATGCTATATGTCTCAATAATTCTATCCCTTACTAAATGAAATCCAACATTTTCAACTAACTCCCACAACGTGTTGTTACACCTCCTTCAAGGACAACGGATTCTAGTTGCGCCCGGGTTGTGTGTACGTGAAAAAGAATCCTTGATTCCATCCAAGTATTCGTCTGCACATCTCTTCGGGTTCTGTATCCATCTCATGCTTATAATTCCTGGAACCACAATCACAACAACTTCACACAAACTCAATAAAATCCTTCATTCGGGAATGCGTAGTCTTGTCATGTAATTTAGGGCTACATGATATTAGATTTCGATATGGCTAAATTTCGGCAGCATCTCGGTACAGTTCTTGAGGTGTACCATAGGTATAAAATACCTATGTACCACCCGAAGAACGTACAGAGATGACACCAAAATTTCCATAACCGAAACCTAATCCTGTAGCCGTACATTACGTGACATGACTATGCATTCCCAAACTGTCTAAATAAGGGAAAAATTCAAGAATTAATTGGACCGCAGTCATACTTTACGCATCCATGCACGAAATCCAACTAATCTCGAACGAGAAACTAAGTTTTACTAAAAATAAACAAAAAGTACGAAGTTAATTTCAATTAATTTCGTACATCACAACACAGTGTGCTACGTCACATACAATTTAACAACATAATATAAATATAATTTCATATAAAAAAAGATATAAACATAACAAACTAAGTTTAACATAATGTAATTAATTTTATATTTTTAAAATATAAAACGAATAAAATACATTTTGAATCGTTCTCCATCAATCGCTAATTACAAATATCCCTAAAGAGAACGAAATTAATAGCGTTAATATGAATTTACATTAATACTTTTTAACTAACAACAAAAAATACTTACCCAACGAACGTACTGAATTCTCAACAGAAGCAGAGGCAAAGGCAAAGGCAAAGGCAGAGGCAAAGCTTTTTTTTTGAAGTCTGCCTCTGCAATGGCAGAATCCATGTTATATAGAGAAGGATTTTACGTGACGAAGTTATTTTCGTAGCGCAAAGTATCGTCGCACAAAAAAAAAATCGTCGCGCAACAACTCAATTTGGTCGCCCAACATACCGTTTTCGTCGCGCAAGCACATGTTTTCTTCCTAACTTTTGCGCGACGAAACAATGTTTTCGTCCCACAAAATTTCGTCATGCAACTGATCAATCTCGTTGCGCATAGTTGTGTCGGCATCAAACTTTACGCAACGATATAATTTTTCGTTGAGCAAGAAATTGGCACCAAATAAAAAAATCTCACGTTTTCTTACGTGACGACAACCTGTGTCGTCGCGCTAAGTATTCTTTTGCAACCACAATTGTCATCGCGCAAGTATTTGGAGCCAACTAAAATATCTCACATTTTTCGAGGTAACTTTACGCGACGATAACATTTACCATTGCGCTAGGTGTTCTTTAGCGACAACACGTGTCGTTGCGCAGGCTTGTGGCGCCAAATAAAATAAACCCGCGTTTTCCTTCCTAACTTTGCGCGATGATTTAGTGTTAGATCGTGCTAAGGCTTCTTGCGCGATGAAAATGTTCATTATGCAAGTTTTGAACTATAAAATTATTATCTTTGATATTTTGTGCTACGAATGACTCGTTCGTCGCACAAGTATTTATTGGGCGACGAAATTATTATCGTCGTGCAAAATGTCATCGATCAAATAGTAAAATGTAGTAGTGGATAGCTGTACATTTGGAATTTTTTAAGTATACATTCATAGATCATCGTTGCTTCAAGAAATTAGACAAATCGAAAACCGTTTCGACATCCAATTATGTCTTACAAAATCATTGATCATGGTGCTTCAACAAAGTACTAAAATTTCAATAATTTAAAACTAGTTTGGCATTTTAATGGGCAGACCATGTTTTGGTGGATGCACCCCTGATTGATTAGGATAGCTGTACCTTTGGAATTACTATAGTGCCCTTTATATGGAGATCGATAGAGGATGTTCTTCTTGTCCTTTAAAAGGAGCATGACAGATCCTGGTATTATTCATATTGGGAAGACAATAAGCAAATAATGCATGGGGGGTGCTCCAACTTTTAATCATGGGTGATCTTCACCAATCTACATTAGCGCTAGCATAAGTTTTGGATTTAAAGACGATTCCCTTTTTAATTTCGCACCAGTCTCCCGAAATCTCATAGATGACCTAGTACTTGATTGGGTTATGTATAAATCTTTCTCTTATTGCTTTTGATTATTATGTCAATAGTATAGGTTTTGCTTTCAGAAAACAAAAGATTAAAGAAAAAACTGCATGTCGCTTATAAGTGACTTTATCTGTTTGTACAATATATACCTAATAAAACACAACCTTAGCATTGCAAAATCACGATTTCACACAGCTCCCGTACAACCTCAGCGACTACAATGGGGAGCAATATCTAGTTCTACATACCATAATACTTAGCTTCATGCACTATCTGTCGACTGGTTTTCTTCGGTTTCATTGGAAACTTTGCGAGAGAAGAATTTCCTTACACGCTGCAGCTTTTCTCGAACCTGATATCTAAATCTGAATTTCTTCACGGCATACCATTTTTCTTTGAGTGGGAATATTATGAATATGAAAATAGCAAAAGCTGAAGATACCCCAGTAATGAGAAATAAACCACGAAAAGTATGGAAGTTTAGAGTATTGGGATCACTCGTTGTGTTGTCAAACATGAGAATTGTTCTCTTATCAAACCAGACCTTCTCCATCTCCATAAGCTTTCCCTCTTCTCTCATTTGTTCAATTTGCATTGACATATCATGGACCAATTTCGAACCTTTAGGGAAAACCTACGTACACAAAAAAAGATGAACAACGATGTAATCAGCATGCTTACTTTCTGATTTTCTGCTTTTCTCCATATAGTTTTGATTTGCAATGCATATTTGTAATTAAATGGATGGACATAATCATAAAGCTCTTTTCACGTCAATTTTCCATCTAGCCACATTTAACATATTAGATTTTATTTAAGCTTAAGTACATGCACTTAATTGTCAGAATCAGAAATACAAGGATCAAATTGGAAAATCATAAAAAACTACAGAAACTATAAATGTTAATCTTGCTAGTTTCAGAGGAAATACAACTTATTATTAATGCATAACTTAATTTAAGGGAGGTTACTCACAAAGCCAAAACCATTGGTGCTAGATTCGGGTTTAATCATGGAGTAACCAGTAGGATAGTGTGCAAGGAAGATCTTAATGAATGGAACCTCGTCAACGATAGCAGAGACACCACCATGCTTACTTCCGCTTGATAAAGCGAGAGCATATTCTTCAACCGAATTGTAGGGTTTAAGACCTTTGAAATTCAAGTTCTTTACCACTCCCTGGGTGAATGAACCTGATTGGTAACCTATATAGTCCCCTCCTGAGTTTAATCGTATTTGGTTAACTGTCATAATTGATGTCAGAGTTGCTGTGTAACTGGAAGTCAATATAAGCACAGCAAACACCCATATGATCACTACAAACTTGGCCAAGTTGTTTAACAACTTCTCCCCTGCAACAAAAAACAAAGAGATCTTAAAAAATATTGAGTTGGTAACAATTGCTAGCAGGAAAATCTGTACAATAGTGATTGGAAGAAGTGAGATAAGAGTACTTACTATGAGCAAAAACAAGGGTTGAGAAGGAGAACCAGAATATAGTTCCGATTTGTTGCCATCGTGTGCCTTGGAATTCTTCGTTGACAGGACGCTCAATTAACCATACGACGAAACCCGTTAGGATGAAGAAACCCGCACTTGTTATCCAAAGACCTGTTGAGAGAGGTTTCAAGAAAATCCACATGTTGTCCTTCTCATTTGGTACTAGCATGCCCACACCTAAGTCAGTGTATGGTATTGTGAAATCAACATATTGAGACCTGTTCGATGTGATCGTCGTATCTCCCACAACAGCATCATAATTCTAGTGTGTCGTGACAAAGAAACCCAGGAACTAATTAAAAATCTGTATAATAGACTGAGAAGTAATAGAGAAAACAAAAAATTCTTTACTGTTATCTAATCAACCATACCTTGAGGTAGACTTGGTAAACAAGATCATTGTAAGTCCCAGCCATAACTCCATTTTCATTCTCAAATGGAAAAAATTCGTAATGTACTTTATACGGCAGAGCTTTAATTGCAGTTTCGAATACATCTATAGAGAAGCCAGTGACAATTGTTCTATTGGTTTGAGGATCACGCTCCACACCCACAAGTTCCTTGAACCCAGGCCTCACTGGAACACCAATTCTCAGTTTTATTTCACTACTCAATTGCCTCTTGGATCCTCCAGGCCAATTGATTGTTTCCAAATTGTCGGTGAAGAGTAAATTTCTCCTATTATTAAGCGGCATGCATGACTCTTTTGTGGTTTTTTCTTCTTTGCAAGGCCAAAATCCAACCTTTCTCTCCTCTTTACCAACCACATTTACAATCTCAAATCCACCTGAAGTCAGTTTCCCATCTGGATATTGAACTTCACCACTTAAACCTTTAAATCCCGTTTGTAATATTTCTCTAAGCAACACAACTCCATGTTTGGAGAATGATTTAGTATAATTTTTACTCCTTGTCCTTTCAACTGCTTCTGCTAGAACCCAAGTTGCATCGTATGCCCAAATTCCATAAGGACTTAACTCGGTTACCTCCATATTGGGATACTCCATGTAAAATTTCCTCCTCAATCTTGAAGTAAGATTTTGGAGGCCGGTTGATGCCGGAATATGAGACTTCAAACCCAACACTCCTTCCATTGACTCAATCACATTAGGATCAATGGAATGCAAGAAATTCATGCTACTTGATGTCATAAACCAAACGTACCCTTCACTCATCATTCCTAACTTTTTTGCATTTAAGAAAAGACGAGGCACAAGTAAATGTGAAATATGGACGAGAAATACCTTAGTCTTCAATTCCATTAACTTATGGAGTTCTTCAATGATTTGTTCATTTGTTGAGGATGCAGCAATGGAACTTGTATGTACAATACACACATTTGTCTCTTGGAAGGAATTGACCACAGCTGGAATGATGTTTTTCCCATAATCTGTGTTCTCATCATATACAAGAGTAACATCCTTCCATTTGAAAATATCAAAAATGGCGCTGATTGCCATAGCTAGAGAAGTTTGATCCGGTATGATCCCAATACGGAAGGGGTATTTATTGTCGTTGAGAGGAGGAGGACTAGGTTCAGAGAGAGACATCACAGGGACTTTAGCTGCTTCTCCCAAATCTGCCAAAAGGTGTGCTTCCATACTTGTTTGTGCACCAATTAATGCTTCCACTTTGATGTCATTCAAAAGATTAAGAGCTGTATTGGGTAACAAGTAAACCACAACTTTAATAGATATGAATCACAATCGCTTTTCCATATACATTCTGATCTATTAAAACTTTAGATACATTAGTCATATATGATTAAGAATAATCCCAGAGGCACCAACTCTTGTTCAATTAACACTATGATCAGGCCTCTAAAAGTGGTAAAGAAGAAAATTTTGGTGCAAGTTTGTAAATCAAGTGGCCAAGAGCATATACCTCTACATTTAAGGCAAACTTAGTGTAACAATATACTCGGCATTGCCTTATTTCTTGAAATAAATAAAGTTTGGAATGGGCGTACATATATATAAATAAATAAGATACTTCCACATAAGCTGGCACACAAAAGTTCAGGAAAAATTTGATGACTAAAATTTATCAGACTATCGCTTTCCATGGAATTCTAATCTACCAAAAAAAAAAACGTACTATATTGAATTAATTTGAACCACCAGAGTTGTTAAAGAATAAATACTTGAACCAAAAAGTCCTACAGAAACAAGCCAATGTAACCAAAAATAAATAATAAATAAAATCCAATTAAGAAAGCAAATTAGATATATATATATATATATATATATATATATATATATATATATATATGAGACTTGTTATAAAGAATGGCTCACCAGCTGATAGAGCATGTAGAGGTTCTCCTTTGGAATCCCTGCTGTGGAGAACTACTCTTGTGCTGTAGTTTTTGTGCAGCTGGTAGAAGTCAGAGACGGCGGCCGAAATGCAGCTCAGAACAATCCTTCCCTCCCTTGATTTCATATCAAGAATCACTCCCACATGAATCTCTTCCACAACAAGGGGACTATCATAACGCATTTTTTCAATTTCAGCAGACAAACAACTGATAAGAACACAGAAGGTAAAAAGTGAGAGGACGGCATGTTTCTTCCCTGGATCAAAAAAATCCATATGTATATGACCAGCTTAATATAATGTGCTTCTCCTTGGTTGGTTGGCAATGTCACCTCTGCATCGTCTTGCTTAATAAATATATGTGCCTCAGAATACCCACGACGTAACTAAAGAAATGCAAGGAAGCAAGGTCAGAAGGTTGACCAAGCAAGTTTATGTAAATATAATATGATAAGGGGACCAAGTCATGACAGACTTTGCAAGCATTTTCAGCTGGCATCCATGCAAATGCAATGATTGATATCGAAAGTGAAATTTATAGTCAGCCCAAAAGTGAAATTTTGCAAGTATGTACGTAGGGAAAACAGTAGAGTGAGCCTCCAAATTACCATATTCATCTCTGACCGAAACTATATTACCATATTTGTGAAGTCGAAGTTGTATAACTTGCGTTATTGTATTGAAACGCGTTTTGAAGCCAAATTTTGAATTATTGTTGTTTCCTTGGTAAAGTAGGACTACGGTTAAGTGTAGCCTAAACTACTTGTCAGCTTGTAATTAGTAGGTTATTTTGAGTGTTAGACACCTTTGGTTATAGCAATCAAAAGAGACGAGCAAGAATTCTATAGTGAGGGCGTTATATATGGCCTTTAGGTGGTGTCCTATTTCTTAATCGTTGGATCAAATTGATTAGCCTAATCTAATGGTTAAGAGATAGGACATCACCTAAGAGCCATATATAAGCCTCTCACTATAAAATAACTCAAGAGACGAGAGAGATTGATGAGCAGGCCCAACCCACAGGTTATGCTGGTTGGGTGATGGCACATGGCCCCCCACAATTAGGGGCCTCCTAAAATTTTTAAGCCCACTTATTTGAAAAGAAAAAAACACAAAAGAGACCCTTAACTTATCTAGACTTCGTTCTTTAAAAAAAAAATGGGCCTTTGGATAAAAGAAAACAAAAAAATGAGCCTCTTTGTTTTCAATTGCCTAACCCAATCTGTGAATTGATTTTTTTTTAATTGCCTTTTGTTTTTAACGTGTTTTGCTTTTCTAAAGATCTCTTCCTTATTGCATAAAAATTGCAAATTAAAAATAATAAAAAAGTGTTCTTCGTTAGTCTTTCGAACTTCCCTTTGCAATTCGACCAAGGCATAGTGTGATTTTGCTATCTAAGTGTTCACTCGTTTTGATTTTAATCCTATGATGGTAGGGTGAAGTTTCCTATTGGCTTGACAATCATTAGTGATCAACAAGTCAACTTTCTTTTGTGCATGAGAGTGCCACTGCTAGCAATTTGAAACCCTAGCAAACTTCTAAAAAATAGATAACTTGCGCCCCAAGTTACTGATTCTTAAACAAACAATTGTAAATTTGGGTGAGAAATATCTCCCAAGTAAGTTCTTTTCTTGCCTCAGACTAGTGAGGACTTCAAAAAATTTCATAGTACAAAATTGTTAGTTTTGGCCAGAATACATATAAAAAGAAGAGAAATTGTTTTTAGGCACAACTGCCTATTACAAGACTCAAAAAGCAAAATATCAACTCCAAAAAAGACAACAGAATGTTGGACTTCGATTTATGCATGGGTATCTACTTCTGAACTGGGCTGGATTGGATGTGTCTATGCTGAATTGGATTGTCAACACCTTCAACTGATGAGTTTCAGCTAGAAATCAATACCAACATTTGAGTTTGGCAGAGTTTTAATTTATTTCGAGCCATAGAAGGCTTGTTGAACGGGCTGAATTGATGCCTCTTTAGTCTGAATAAGGACAGAAGTGGCTGGATTGATGGTCACTGAGCTGGAGCAGCGCTATGGTGCTTGTTCTGCTTGACCAACGCTTTCTGTAAATTTGTTGAGGTTTTCATATTTGTAAAAACCTGGACTCTACTTGACTTGGCTTTGTGCTTAACCAAATTTGTAACGAGAGAAATCTCGCTTTGTAAAACTGTTTCCCTAAACTAAGCTGAAACCAGATATTTGAATTCTAGCTGATTTGTTTCTTGTGGATCAAAGAGCTTTGGTTGTTTTAGGGTCTAAAAGCTTTTGAGATCAGTTGATCTTTTTGAGTTTGTCAGTTGTGACTTTGAGAGTTTTTGTCTTGATTGATTTTTTCGACTGTGTTTTGATATGTTCACCTCCTCTCACATTTATAGGAAATGCTGGAGTGAGGTTCTTAATTTTTAATAATGGGCAGCAGATCTTTAAAAGATCTTTCTTTTTAAATGCCACAAAAAGGGAATTAGTATTTTGGCAGAGAAAAACCATCAACAATTAGCTTTCATGGAGGTCTTTTCCTTGCTTTTTCTGAAAGAAAAAACCAACTCTCTTTGTTCCCTGTTTGTTCTTTGTAAAAAAGAACACAGTCTGTGATGATAGTCAGTTTGTTTTTTCTAGTGAACAACCTCCTTGCTCCTTACTTATCTCTTGAAAACGTAGTCTGCTTATCTCTTGGAAAGGCCAACTGCTTTGGTGCAGAATTTCTCTGTATATATAAAAAAGGGATTTGATCTTCTTTCTTTGGCTGCAAAAATGGAGAAGTCCTCCTGTAAGACCTACCTTCATTAACTCCCTATCAACTCCTCTGTGATAGTTGAAAATTTTGACTTTTCCAAAGTTAGAAAGTCACGTGGGGGCTCTTTTGAGAAAAAGTTCTGCTAACCTACCCTTTTTAGGGTAAAGATCAAATGGTGTGAATTTTTCAGAAGCTGGGCTTTTATCCAAAGCTGTGTGTGTTAGTTTTTAATTGCCAATAAAGATATTTTTTTTCTTCAAATCATGGCTATATTTGTAATTTGTTCAAAAAGGTCTGGGTTTTTTCAGCATCTTGGTTTTTTGACTTCTAATTCCTTTAGATAAAAAACCCAAATGTTTTGTTTATGGGCCTCTCGACAAAAATGGGCATGCGTGTAGAATTTTGGCCCAAACACTAAGTTAGATATTGTATGCAAAACTTGGAATTTAAATGCACGATTGCAAGAGCCTAGAAAAAAAAAAAAGGTGAATCCCTATTTATGGCTTATAAGTTTTTTTTTATTTTTTTATTTTTTACTTGTATACATAGAGGCATCAACATCTCTCTTTGCGCGGGACCTTCAAAATCAAAAGGCTAGCCTTGTCACACACACACACACAAAGAAAAGATAGATAGAAGAGAGAGGCTATAGAGATGGAGGAGGGAGGAGGGAGAAGAGAGTCACTGTTTCATGTTTGTTTGGTGTCTAGGACTGCATTAGATTTGATAACTAACTTGATTTATAGTGTGTTCACTAATCAGAAATTGATTTCCATGTATGGAGGATTTCTACGTTTACTTCACATCAAGAAATTAAAAGTAAGTGGGACCTACACAAAATTAGAATTGAATTCCTATTTTGGAGGAATTCAATTCTTGGGTGGGATGTGGTATTTTAATTCTTGGAGAACTAACCCATTAGTAATTCATTTTTTTACCGATTATATCCTCACACAATTTTAAAATTTTCAACTTTGCCATCTACTTTAACCCAACAACGAGGACATTTTAGTAATTAACACTACTCCTACCCCAATTCCATATGATTTAGTAAACGACTTCAATAGGAATCTATAATCTAACTTCAATAAGAATCTATAATCTAACTCTCCTCAACCCATATGGTTTAGTAAACAACTTCAATAGGAATCCAAAATCTTATTCTCCTCAATCAAACTCCTCATCAATTCAATTCCTCCTACGATGTGTTTACTAATCAGGAATTGGAATTCTCATCAAGAATTGAATTCCACTTGTAGATGATTCATGCGTTTACTTCACATCAAGGAATTGAAAAGTAAATGGGGTCCACACAAAATTAGGAATTAAATTCTTGATTTTGAAGGAATTCAATTCTTGGATAAGATGTGGTATTCTAATTCCTAGAGAACTAGCCTATTAGGAATTCATTTTTTTACCAATTATATTCTCACTTAATTTTCAAAATTTCAAATTTGCCATATACTTTAATCAAACAATGAGGACATTTTAGTAATTAGTATCACTCTTACCCCAATTCCATTTGGTTTAATAAACAGCTTCAATTGGAATATGGAGTCTAACTCCCCTCAATTCATGGTTTAGTAAACAAATTCAATAAGAAAACGGAATCTAATTATCCTCAATCCAACTCCTCATCAATTCAATTCCTCATAATCCAATTACGGATTAGTAAACATGCTATTAGAGTATATTGAAGTAGGAAATACGGTGAAAGATTTTTCATTTTGGGGGATAATTGAAAGGGATAAGTTATGGTCCAAAAATGTAAGAATAAGTTATAATGTGTCGATATCCTGCCATTTTATGACAACTAGATATAATAAATTTTCTTCATAATTAATCTAAATACACTTGCTAAAAGTAAAATTAAATAGGATCATTTGTATTTGGGCTTTCCAAATCCAAAATCTCCCTCCCTAATCCATCAATCCAAATGGGCTCTAAAAGGTTCAAACCCCCATGACAGTGTGTAAGAAATCCCCTTTCCTTTCGTAGTTTAGACTCTCTTTTGTATTTAAAATATAAAAAAGTGACTTATCCAATACTAAACACAATTTTATAACTTAAGGTACAGGTATGTTACATGAAGATGACCTCATCAGATCACCACCAAATTAAGAAACCACGTCGTAACTCTTATCAACAGCTCTCCTTACAAAATACACACTAGCGTATCCTAACCTAGAACCAGACTTCACTAATTCTGAAGTCATTAGTCATAAATGTTTTCTTTCCCACTTTCCTTCTCGTCTCCCATCCCGTTCTCTCCGCTCCACTACCTGCCTGGACTTGCTCCCTCTTGAACCATGCCTCTGACCTGACCCAAATCCACCAGGCTGTCCATCAAATGCTGAAACTGAGTCCGGATCTCCAACACTACCCGTATCACCTGAGTCTTTGCTTCCATCCAGATTTTCTTCATAACCACTGCCACCATCATCCAGACGATCACGAGATTGTAAAATGGTAGGCTGGCCGGAAAATTGCCGGGACCCAGACAGAACCACAGTTGGCATGGTCCCCATGGAAGAACTGGTAGTAGAAGTTTCAAGCTGCAAATTTCCAGAACTTGATCTCGTGCTACCTTCACTACCTGCTCTTCCATTTTCTCTTTCACGATACCTGTCCCGTGGCCGACTGCAAAATGAATATACCAAACTGAGTCTAAACCAAAAGTAATTGCAGCATATAATTATAGATGCAGCAAAACAAGTATGCTCAATAATAATCCATGATTCATATTTAATTTACATTTGTTGTGGCATGCCCCTGCACCCTTATATCCACTAAAAAATAAATATTTTAGTCTACACTATCTATCCATGAACAAAACTTAAGAATAATTAAGCAGTTCCCACAAATCACATAAAAGATCACCTGCTGTAGGTAGAGGAAAAGTCACGTCGTGATGGTCGTACTCCTGCTTCAGCCTGTTCCAATTCACGCTGAAGCTCCCTCTGCCAAAGGAAAAGGTTCAAGACATTAGTATGCAACTCTTCTTCGCTGAAGTATTACATATACCATTTTTTTAACCCAGAAACAAGAGACTGCAGAAAATGCATCCTCTTAAAAGGCCCATGACTTACAGATACAGTATTTCCACCTTTTCAGTTCCATTCAGGTTTCCAGAATGACAGTAAATATAATAAACTTGAATGGTATGACTTTGTTCCCCAGCAAGTTAATAAATTTGTCAAAGAATGATACTTTATCAGAGGACTTGGGATGGCAGAAAACTGGAATGACCAAATACTTGGCCAACAAAAAACAAAAAAGAGAAGATGAATTCTCATTTCCTTCCAAGTGATGACTTCAAAATATCTACTTGATTCATTCTCGTGGGAGAGATGGAGGAATGCTAGCATTAATATAAAACTCTACATGTATAGATCAGTAGGTAGAGGGAAAGAGGAAGGGGAAAATCATGATTGCCAATGGATATTGGCATTACAGAAAGCAGTTAGGCCCAAGTCCTCCTGGCCTTCACTGTCCTTATAGTCAAATTAATATAAGACATGCAACAAGAATACAAGGGGAAGGTGTAGTTTCAAAGTCAATATAATATTTAGTCTCAAAGACTGAACCATGGTCTGACAAATTCTTCACCCAAATTTGCCATAATCAGCCAATTACCAGCATTTCCAATGTCAATTATTTGAAACTTAGCAAATCCAGATAGTATGGAAATGGTTTTCATCGCAGATCAAGACACTACTGAAAAGGGCTTTTACCTGAGCTTGTCTTTCCTTCTCCATCTCAAGGTTTTGTCGCAGCTCCCTGGTTTTTGCACGCTCAAGTTCTAGCAATCTCTGTCTCTCGATATCCTTTTCAACTTCAGCTGCTCTCTCCCTGGTACATTAGTCCATATGTTAGTTGTGGACCAACAAATATCTAATCAGTACAATATAAAACAAGATGAGCCACTAAGGAAGCAACACCTATCAAGTTCTTGAAGTAGCTCAGCTTCTCGTAAAGCTACCTCTTCAAAAGATTTCTGGCGGGCACGTCTCATAAGAAGTTTTTTCTGCCTGCGGGCGACTATGTCTTCATGGAGCTTGGACTTTTCTCTGATAGCAAAGGAAGATCACAGAAACTGAATTTGAAGTCTACAAAAATACCAAGCTAAAAGAAACTGGAAACCTTCCCAAAAAATAGGCACAAAAGTAGAAGAATTTAACATGTATAAGATTATTTATTTTGTCTAGCTGATGCATGTAAGATTTGATTATTTTAAATTTGGGTGCTCTTCAGCCATCAAAGATTAGGTGCCTTCAAAATAAGATCCTATGGCAAATTGGACTCAGAACATCTTAAAAACCAACGTTTGAGCTAGTGCATCCTTTAGTAAGATAAGAACCTCATTATTTTCAACATAAAAACGCCTGGGAGAAGTACTACTTGATAGTGTGACACAATTTATTGCAATTCAATATAAGGAAGGATGCAAGCCTGATTACTGACTGCTGATATTCTGAAGCTCATCTAGTGTTGTCTAGCAGTTAGTTTTATTACAGGTTAATACCAATTAAAACTAGGGATGGAAAAATTTAACACGAGGTAAAACTGCAGACTTCCTGGAATGAGCAAAGTTGTCTGCGTTACCAGCCTATAGCAATTTCAAAGTAAAAAAAACAAAATTTTTAATAAGAATTTGAAAGTAATATTCAGAGGTATTTATAGACGTGAAAGAGGGTGTCACCGGTACATGTGTGGTAAGTGGTAAAAATATTTTTACAAGGAATGAATATACCATTAATATTTTTATCACTTACAAGGAATGAATGCAATCCTTGATTTGCTTAAGGCGTGCATCATCTTCCACAGGAGCTGAAAAACAAAGTGTTTAAGTTTACCATTTCCACAAACAAATTTTAACATGACCATTCTCCAACGGCCAACAGCTGTAATGAGAAATATAAGGAAAGAAAGCTTTACAGCTTAGAGAAAGAATCTGATGTCCATCTTTGGTTGGTGATTCATGTAATGCATGTTCTTTCTGAAGGATATCCCATTCTAGTTCAGCCTCCTCTAGTTCCTATGACATATTCAGTTAATACAAAGACATGGATAAGTTGGGAACGTAACGAAAAGCAACAATTGTAATTCAGGCTTACCATAACCTCTTGGTCAATTTTGTTTGAGAAAATATCAAAGTACGACTTTGCAGAAGTTAAACTGGCAAGGACCTGTTACAAATCAATAATTATATATTAGCTTCTAGGAGATGGAAAGGCAGTATAAGTCAACAACTAATCCAGGAAACCCATGGAAAAAGCAAGGGATATAAAAAAAATTTAGTCGATGGACGTGAGGTAGATCAATTTCATCTCTTCTCCTAATCCCTCCTTTTGCAACATTTATAGGACACAGACGAATAGTTATCCTGTTTTTCTTATTTTGGGAACATAAGAATTCATATCTGTTTTAAGTGTCTACAGCAATATCAAAGTAATAGAAAGTTCTAAGATGTTTTTTTTTAATCTTTCAATATGTTAAGTAAACATTGGATGGATGCCTGTTCAGATAGCATTTGAGATGTATAGATACCATGACAGTTATGACTGTTAAGTATCAAATTAGGCTTTTTAAAGCTCCAATAATTTTATAAATAAATAAGACCTAAAATTGATTCAAAAGCAAAATATTCATAGCAGAAAATTGAGAAACAATCTGTTAAACAACACACGCTACAAGATCAAATATGCCACCAACACATATAAATATTGTATTGACGTCGGAATGCAACCCTTTTTATAACAGAAGCAATGGCCTCTAGCAAGCAATCCTAGCTTCATTCGGAAAATATAAATAAATAATATAACTTTTTGGTTACAATGTATAATGTGAGTCCAAGTTAATTTATCTGAATTTGTGCAACATGCAGTTCAATAACAACTTTATGACCATCTAAGAAGAAATTTACCCCAGAGGATTGTAAATGTGTGGTGTTCATCTTGGTATAAAATTATACATGATTGAACTTACTTCCTCTACCTTAAATTTTTTGGATGGCGTGATCAAGCAAAGATTTTTCAATGCAAACAAAATTACAATAACATCAATAAAATCACTCTCTGCAATCAAATTAAATTTTACCATATCATCTCTAAAATGTTCCTCACCTGAAGAACGGACTCGCGAGTACTTTCAAAATCTGGGTCAGATTGTTTTGAAGACCTTGAAGTTAGTATTTCTCTCAGGACCTTACATGTAAAATGTGGTTCGATTAATAAGTAATATAATTTTAAATTGCTGATTAAAACAATTAAAAAGAAAGAAAACTAGTTCCAAGGAAAATGTTTGGCATATACTCCAATATCTTTGACATATTATGCCATGACAACAATAAACAATAATTTTCCTGTTACCCACCTCTTTAGCTTCATCCCCTTCACTTTTCAATCTACACAAGACTTGGCAAGCCCTTTTCTCGACATCCCCAGACCTTCCATCTAGAAAAGGAACAATGGGAAAAATTAAAAATTAAAATAAACAAAAAAGGAAAGACAAAACATTCACTCCCAACATCTCCAGAATAATTCAATAAAATTAGAGAAATATAACAAGTGGATACCAGGCTTTGACGATGCCAGAGTCTCAATATTCTTCCAAACATTCTGAGGAATCATAGAGATATCTTCATCCGGGCAGTATAGACAAGCACCAGCAATCAGTGCTAATGAAAGCCTCAGCAATTGGCCCTCACAATTTGGACGGGCAAGCTCTCCCAAGCCAAGAACACTATCAGCTGCGGCGAGAAAAGACTGCAGCAGACGTCGCTCAGCAAATGGGATACAATCTACAAGAAGTGTCATTGCCCGAGTCCTCACAAGTAATGATGCATCAGATGAAGCAAGGACAACCACCAGATTCCATGTGCTTGAAACCAAATGAGAAATAATCGACTCGGGAACAGATGTAACAAATCCAGGTGAAACTAAATTTTTGTAGAACATGGAAGATTGAAGGGCAGTTCCTCCACTCAAATCTTGGCCAACAAGTTTTCCTAAGAGCTTAAGGGCTATAGATCGTTGCTCAGGTTCAGGATGACCCAGCATTGTACAGAACAAATTAGCAAGAGGAACCTCACATTCCTTGAGGGAATGGACACCCTTGGTAAGCAAAATCAATAGCCATTTATCACTCTGCAAGCGCCAAGCAATTTTTGGTGCATTGCAAGAACTACTTTTTATTGCAGAGCAGATGGAGCCAATCACACTATTAAGGCCAAACTTAGGGGGCACAGCAAGTACACAATCAAGCACAACAGAAGCAACTTCCCAGCATCTGTTTTCTTGAAGGGTCAGAATGGTCTCAGAAATTACTTCTAAACCAGTCCTCCAATGATCAGGGAACTGGTCAACTGACGTAGATGGGAAAGAAATTTCAGCATCATTTTCTTGAGCGTCATTAACTCTTTGTGCAATTGATGCCAAGAATCTTGAGTACATAAAACACTCTGTTGATGTAATAGTCATCTTCTTAGATAATTGATGATGAAGATTCCAACATAGCTCAGTTGTCGAGTAAAGCTTACCAATAAGAACCTCCAAGTGTTTTGAGAATTCTTCTATTTCCTCAGGAAATAAATGATAAACCTTTTTATTCACAATATCAGCACCAACATTGTTACCTTCTAACTTCTCGGAGGCCTTTTCTTGACTTGAACTACGGTAGACATCACTGAGGAACCATGAATGTGACTCCAGTCCACTTTCATTTTGTCCCTCAGTGGGCAGCTCCAATGGGATGGCACCAAAGAACTGCAAAGTCTGAACTAACAGAAGTTTGCAACTCTCCATAACACTCTGGAATGCACAAAGGTAATTGTGGAAAGAAGAAGTTGGCTCAAAGGCAGTAAAATCGGCCCAAAAAACTAAGGACTGCAGCATTTCCCTCCTCCTCTGAGCAGATAAATCAGGAAAGACAGACGCCAAAATGAAAATTGTCAATCCTCTGTTGTATACTTTTTCAGTAGAATTATCTTGGTTAGCACCCTGTCTGATGTTAGTGAAAAGCTCATCAAAGCATAATGACTCAAAATTAACACATGAATCATCTACCAATGACCTTTCCTCATCAGACACCTTACACAAAGAATATGAAATGATTGGTTTCAACAAAGACAATACAGAATCAAGAAATGACACATCGCAGTAAGATGCCCTACAAAGACATGCTAGCACTTGCACCACTCTAGGTATCTCAGGCACCATTGCTTCCATGTGCTCGGTTACAATGGCTTCAAGTGTATAGAGGATGATTGCTTTGGCATTCTTTGAAACATAGCCTTTCAAATGGTCAGAACTATTTCCAGCAGAAAGCTGCTCTGTATGTAGAAATGGCCATGAACACAAATCAGAGAACCAACACAAAATATCGGGCACCATACTGGAAGGAAGAGACCTCAACTGCAACCCAACAGCCTCCAAAATGGTTTCTCCAAAAGCTTCAAATTGCTTTTTCATATTAGGAAAGAACTTAAAGAGATCAGGGTAAATGACACGAAAAGATTGGTCCTGATGCTGCTGATCAGCAACTTCAAATCCTTTAATGGATGCAGAAACAATTTCGCCCCCTGATTCTTCATATTTTCGACTCACAACATTATCTACAACAGAAAGTTCGTCTGCAAATGTAGACAATAGAGATGTCAGCTGTGGTAGATCAGAAGCAAGTAAAAGCTGGTCCTTCATGTACTGTCTTGCATTACGAGATACTGCCATCCAACCAAGAAATCGAACAAGAGGGGATGTGCATCTAGAAAAAGTTGAAATCCTCTGCATCCAGGCTGAAGGTGGAATCAGATTTCCATAACGGAAACCATTTTTATTGATTGCAAAGCCCGTTTCCTCATCGCCACCGCTTGAAGAAATTACCAATCTTTGAAGCAGTATCCACCGTCGTTGTATCCCATGTATTGTTTCCGGCTCCAACTGCAGATTGTTTTCTTTGAACTGATAATACAGGGATGTTAGCATCCCATTTAAGTACTCAGCGGATCCTAATGCAATGTCAATCACGTGTTCTGGAGCACAGTATAGCTTAGTCGCTGAATTCAACAAGAATATCATACACTGCATAAGAATTTCATGCATCGAGTGCTGCTCCCTTCGCAATCGTTGAATCAGAAAGCAGCACAACAAAGCTTGATTTTGTCGAACCAAGGTGATGGCATCCGCAGATTGTACATCAAGCGGAGACAACCTAATGACTTGTTCATCAAATCCTACGGTGTAGTACGGACTAAGTCCTCCATCTGAAACTTTTTCTCGATACTCTCTGTCCAACTCCGCAGCCTCGAGCAGAATTTGAAGAACAATTTTGTCTCTTTTCCTTTCAAGAAGAGATATTGTTTCTAGGTCATTCTTAGACTTTCCAGAGACCATTCGCGCCCCAATTTCATGATTTTGTGGAGTCCTAATCCCACTGACGTTTATCTCCTTCCTTAACTTTGGATTTCCTCTAAAAGACATCATAAAAAATGGATTGACATAGCACTCTGCAGCCAAGAGCAAAGCATCTATGGCAGCATCATGACTCTCAATGGTAATCCCATTCTGTGAATGCAAATCTAAGGCCAATCGCCGAAATTCAGAAGCCCTGAGCTCGCAGTCTTGATAGGTTATAAGTTGGAAATAATCTGCTTGCAAGTTGAAATATTCCGCAGAGAAACCAGCATCTAGTTTTAAGTCAATTTGAAACCTGTGTGGAAAATGTTTCCCGACCAGATGTTTTGGTTCAGAGCCAGAATCCCCATGGTTAGAGACAGTGCTGTTCTCGTTGGGACAACTGGATATACTTGTCAATACAATGTTATGCAGTTCTGGAGGTGCAAAAAGAAGACTGGCGTCTTCCGAAATGTCAATTTTTACGGCTGTTTCAGAAACATCTATCTTCCCGTCAAATTCATCCTGGCTGTTTGATTTTGAAGCTACCCCATGGTGAGAAGCTGAAGAATGAGATAAACCAGATAAAGATTCAGGTTCCAGTGGTCTAGGGACTGGAGATGTTCGAAGGTCAATTTCAGGAGGTAGCTGCATGTGAGGTTCCAATATCGAGAGTAGCACACTGCATCAAGAATTGTATATCCATCAACAATCCAATATAGCCAACAAAAATTGTCATAGGCGAAAACACAAAATGTTAATTTGAAATATAAAAATCAATAAACAAAGTGGTATGCAGGAAACAACAGGATAACATTCACTTGTGCATTGTGAACTGTGAACTGTCGTAACAGTAAATAGAAGATTATTCATGCATTGTGAACTGTGGTAACAATAAATTGAAGATTATTCATCTTTTCTTCAGAGCCATATGGTATTTCATATACATTTGAGCAACATGAATTTGAATAAAGTAAGAGTTGAGCAGGCAAAGCCAAGTAGTCAAAATAGCATTTATAATCAATTTTTTATACAAATATCCCCCACTCCCTTTTAAAACTAGTTATTATAAATTTTCCTTAAGACATTACCTAGGAGCAACTGATCCACGCCTCCATTCAGATTCCAGTGAAGGAAGAACTGCGGGTTTCTGCACTGCCGTGCGAATTACATTGAGGGCAATAACACAATTCTCTTCCTGCTTTTCTGGATGTGCAGAAGACAGATCTCCAAAGGCTATTATTCCCTTCAATCTTCCTACAGCAGGATCAAGGAAAGGCTCTAGCATCTCCACAAGAAAGAGTATCCTATGCTTAACTTCCTGAAAACAGAAAAAAGTACACAAAAAAGAAGTTACCTTTTTTTATTATAAAAAGAAAAAAAAAGAAACATAGCCATTATAGAAAGATTCTTTTAACTCAATAAAAGTAAGCTTATGTAGCGGTTATAAATCTCAAGAATACCAAAAGGGATAATTGACAATGACATTACAAAAAGCTAACACTCTAACTATCCAAACAGAAACATTTGAGCCCTCTACCTATCCAAGACACTAACATACAAACCAAAACAATGAAGCGGATAAACTTTTAAATTACCAATCATGATGACAAGAAAACCAAACAGAATGCAATACCTTATACTTTCCTAGCATATCATCCATGTGACCAGAGAGAGCCAGAACAATGTATTTTAAGGCAGCACGAGCACGAGGCAGGGAGTGGCGAGCACCCTAAAACAAGAGCAATGACAGAGTTTTTATATAATGAAAACAAAAGCTAGCTGTCAGAAAATGCATAACATTCAAAGTTCATGTAAACCTAGTACTCTATCCTGGATAAAGTTTTATTATTTATTTGAACCCAAAAAATATATCATGTGCAAAAACAAGAAACTTTAACAGCTGACTCAGTTGTCACTTCATCAAAGTTTGATCGTATGCATGTATGACTCAACCTATCTTCCTTACCTTTGACAATCTGAGATGATACATGAGAGCATTATAACATTAATATTTTTTGTTCATATAATTGAAAAGCATACCTGAATTACACCCAAAAGATCCTCTAGAAGCTCTACAGCCAGATCAACCTGTATTCAAAGCAAAAAGAGGAAGTTCGACTAGAAGTGTAAACACACGGGAGAACTAAACCACACTATGAGAAAGTTACAGCAAAAGAAATCCGCCTCAGACAAACCTTTGCAATCACTTGACTTAGCCAAGGTGCTAGCACGCCACAACAGAGATCAATCAAAACACATGCAGCCTTAGCCTGCAAGACAAAACAGGCAAACACAGTTTGTTCCCAAGTGAGAACAATATAATTCTTGAAAAATAAAGCTTCGAGCAATAGAGTATGGGTTTGTGCTTATTAGAAGTTATATGTATGGAATATATACCGCTATGAGGGTAAGTATCCACGAAATATCAAACATTCTCACAAATAAATTTAACTTATTTCCATTTATATATGCCTTGAACCAACCAACGTCATCCTTTTCTACATCAACAGAATATTATTTTTCATCCAATTGGTCATATTCTTAAATGCAAAGAATGTTTCTCTCATTCACTCATAAAAAATTTAAAAAAAAAGTATTAGAAATAGAGATGAATAGGCGAGGATAGCATTCTAAGCAGGCTAATAATAATGAGCAAAGTCACTAACATGCGATGGTGAATATGATGATAAATAGCCAGCACAAGCATGAAGCAGCGGACGGTATAATGGTGAACACGATGTTGCTACAATCTGCAGTAATAACACCATGATCAGAATAATATGATCTACTGGTCAAAATACAATATCAAATTTACCAAGCCAAAACGAATAATTTTCATTAACATTAACCACAACCTGGGAGAGGGCTTCTTGAACAATTGGTTGTTTCCATTGAGAGAAACTATCATCAACAATGTCAGACGGACGGCTAACAGAGGGACGAAGTGCTATAAAACCCAAAGAATAACATGTGAAACAAATTGATCAACCAGAAATCACCCCAGAATTCTCAGTAAAATTCAGAAATCAGATCAACGAAATCCAAATTTCTAATTTAATGCAAAAAATAACTTAGAAAACCATTATGTGTAATACTAGAAAACTTAAAATTTGAAAGCAAACAAAGAAAAAAACAGTCCCCAGAAGAAGTGGAAACAAACTAGACCAAGTCAATTGGTCAACGAACCTAAAGCTTAAACATAAAAAACAAAAGTAGAAAATAATTACCACTTCAGACCAAGAAGAAAACATTAAAAAATAAACACATATATATATGTCTGTATTATTGTCTGATTAAGTATAAAATTACTTATTGCAAAGCAACATTCAGAAGGCACACATTAGGGTTTAACCAGAAAGACAGAATTCTGGTTTCCAAAACTTTTAAGAATTGAGTGGAACTTCAAATTATTAGGACATCTATATGACATGACAATAACTAGGAAGAGCGATTAGGTGGGGCAATCAACCTGGCAGTAATGCTTGAACTAGCGGTAACGCAGACCAGAAGTCAGAAGTCCTATCTGCTAATTTGCTGCAGAGCTGAGGCTGAGAAACATCACAGGTTAAATTGTAAGTGGATAGATAAGAATAGCAGCCAACAAAAAACAGACATCAGAATAACGGAGGATGCTTATTGAGTTTAATATTACTATTGCTGTAATCAACCTGTGACGCACAAGCATAAAGAACATGTAAAATCCCTTCCTCCACTGCTCCTATATCCAAGATGTTAAGATAGCTTGAGTCCCAGTGATCACCAGGCAACTGGAACTCTTCTCCAAACAAGTTTGAGTAATCAACTAAAGGTGCCGGATTAGTTATTTCTGATTTTACTGCTTCATCTCCATATGTCACTTCACCAGGAGGTGTTGATCCTTCATGTGCCACAGGCTCTATAAGCTTATGCAGAACTCTAGCAGCCTGAGATCAAAAGCATGAAAGTGTCCAATCATGCAGTAAAATTAAAACCTTGCTAAATGACCATCAAAAGGAAAAAGTGAGGAGACCCATTAATTACCATTCTGCAAACAATTCCTAAATCAGAATCTTTATATGCCTTCCTCAACAGCACAAAAATTGCATCTGCACGGAATACTATAGAACTGGATGTTGACAGGACGAAAGGTGAAGTGCCGCGTGATCTTCGTGGCTGCATACAATAGAAGGAGCAAGCTATAAATCATCTAAGACCATAAATAATGAAAAGTTCATGTAATATCAATCCCCTAAACCCTAAACCCTAAACATTGGAATAAAGGTATGCATGTGAAGTCAAAGGCAAAAAGAAAAGAAGACAATGATGAAGGAAAAAAAAAAAAAAAGAGCACAAAAGAGACCTCAAAGTTAGAAGACACGGTTAAGGCTGATGACAGCTGACTATGTTTAGAAACTTCAGAGTCTGAGATATTGCCTGAAGACTTTGCAGCTGTCCTGCAGTATCAATACAAGACAACATTATAGTAAGTACATTGGCATAGCTAAGTGACCTAAATGTGTAATAGAGTGCAAAAAGATGAGAGATCTACATAAGCAATGATAACTGAAATGCCAAAAATTATAGAACAAAGTCAAATTTTGCGGCTAACAGCAAACTTAACAAAATGTTTCAAATGTGTCATTCCCAAAAGTGATCGTTGTCCATATAGACACCTGATGTGCAAAATGTTTAATGCAGCTTTTAGATGACTTAATTAGTAAGGACTTCGATTCTTGAACCATTGGAAATCAATTATTTGATGGGAACATGCTTTACTAAACATTGGAACAGGAAAAAGGAGAAAAGTGCTTCATTATTGCACCTTAACACTGGCCTGTAATTCTTGGGCCTGAAAGAAATACATGAATTTCCAATGATTTTAGCTCATTTTTAGAGTTAAGTACAGGATAAGGTTTATGACCTCTACATGAACTAACGGACCAAGCAGAAGGCAGCCCCCAATCTCATAAAGCTAGATTGGCATTTAACCTGCCAAAGACCCCCATTCGGGTAATGCTAGAGTAGCATTTAGCCTGCCGAACTAATATATGTACAACATATTCGAAAAGATGCCAATATGCGCTTTTTCAAGAAACTCTTTCAAATCAGTGTCAGACCTTCAAAGCCAAGACAATCCTTCAATTCACCTTATCAACCAAAACTAACCAAACAAAGCGCTTGAACTACTAGTACTAGATTTTATTTTAGTACAATAACAGCACCCAACAAAATTTCTTTGATTACCAGTCAAACCTCCAAACAACAATCTTCTAATTACATCAACTGATATCCTTACCCTAAAGGGTCTAAACTTCCTACACTTCTTTCCCATATAATCCCTGCATACTTGACCCCCAAAAATAAAAATATCCCTGCACATCTGCCTAAAATAACCTTTTCACAGAATGCCACTTAAAACCCTACTTCCTACAACCAACCCTCAAACGTGTCATCAATTATTTTTCCCTTAAGAACCTTTTAACACCTGCTGCAACTCGATTTTGCATCAAGGTGAAAGAGGAAATCAAGGTAGATGTATATATTCCATAAAACATGATAAAGGAGCAGTAACAGATAATACAATCAGGAAAGAGAGAAACAGGATTAAAAGGTTTGAAACTGAAAAAAATTTGTTCTTCAAATCTATTCTCATTCCAAGAGTCAAACATGCACCTCTTATAAGCTCAAAATAGAATAAAACCAAGGTACTCCTGAATATTTCTATAGTTATCGTTAAATTACGAAAAGAGAATACTCTAGATAGCAAGCATATAAGAAAATCTTTACCATAGAATACTCTAAATAATGACTTTGTGCTCACAAAAATTAAGCAATTGAGTTGCAAAGGCATGAAGATAAAGTACATACATCATCTGTAACAACATGCAAGCAAAGACCATTGCAAGCTGGATTTGAGAGATAGCATGCATGAAAGACATTAAGCAGGTACATACCTTTCATTCCCAAGATTAAGTATGGGATAAAAAGGACCGGCAAGCATAGCAAGAAAACGTAAATTAGGTTCAGCAGCATCCAAGAAGCTATTAAGGTCTGCCTGCACCGTTTGCAAGAAAGGAGTGCATAGAAAATGCCATCAGTGTAATAGAAAATAGAAGAAAATCAGATAAGGGTAACAGACAAAGAAAAATAGGGGACTTATGCAGAAAGAAAAGAAATTACATACAAATCTGAGACAAATGAATATACCTCAAGTTGGGGAAGGAACACAAGCAACCGACTTGTCATGTCTTTAAGCAACTACAAACTAGTAGGCATCAGAAGGCAGAGAGATATAAAAATACAAAAACAGGGTACACAGTAAACATTATAGATAGCACAATTGGATCCACCTGAAGATGCAAATCATGGGCATCTTGTTTGTGAGATATAATGGATGGCAACAAGTGGTTAACAACTGGTTGAAACTCTGGTTCCAGGCCAGTCACTGAAACCCCGATAAGCTGAAACGGTAGAAATATAAGAAACCTTAGTGCCAATAAATCTGAGATCAGATGTGATTCATTAATCACATGATGGGATCGTTATTAGGCATGACATAATTGAAGAGAAATAATATATTTATATATCTATATACATGTATATATATTCAAAACTGCAGAAAAGTTAGGAGTTTCAAACGATTGGGAATGGACTTGTTATTTCATTGGAGAGGTAGCTATAACAAAAGGACAAATGGTGTGGCATGGGGGGCAAAAATTCAAAACTTGATAAATGAAATTTATCGCAAGCAAGCACATATGGATTTATTCATATTTCATATGCTAAGGCGGATCAAATCAATAATGTCACAGATATAATTCCCATATCATACCTGTATGAAGAAAATAGCTATGGGATTTCCCCTCAAACAAGATATTCGCACATAGCGACAGGGAGTATAGTTCATGGGATAGATCATGTCGCGTCGCGGTGCTTCACAACGTGGGCGAACTTTTACAAATGTCTCTGGCTGTTCAAAAAACGAAATAAAGTAAAAACCCCAGAGCAAACAACTTGGTAGAAAATTCATCTAAAACATGCAGAACTGAAGCTTGAAGCTATATCAGCAGTTCACATTACCCTTAAATCATATACAATCAACTATGTTAAGATACCACAGATGCTAAAGTGGATTCAAAGCAAACAACTTTCATGAGTCGAGTTAGACAAAGAAATGAAATTTCCCATACTCAAAACACAAACAAACAAACAAACAAAAGCAGTTGACTAACCTTGTAGCGTAAGCCAACTGAAATTTCCCATTCGAGCACAGACTTGTTGTAAATTCGTATGTGCGATAACAAGCAAGGTTCCTACCAAACCCAGAAGACAAAATTTAAACTAAATCAAAATTAAGTGAATCATAAAATTGGCAGGATTAGAGTTAGGGTTAGAGTAGAAAGGGAGGGAGGGAGAGGAGTTACGTTGAGCTCGAGAAGAATCCACTCCTTGGTGTTGGTAGCGGTGGACCAGTGGGAGCGGAGGTCGGCGTCGAGCACGTGACCCGCCTTCTGGGACGGCGACTCACGTGACATTGCCTTCACTTTGTATTCCAGAGGTTTCGCCCTCGCCTCAAACTCTATATCCATCTTCCCTCTTTCTCTTTCACTGTGTTTCTAGTTTTGAAGCACTGACGAGGGGCTACTGAGTCTGAAGGAGCTATAGAGAAGAAGAGTGTTTTCTTTGTTCTAAAATCGTGGTTGGGAAGCTCCTGCGGATGGTCGTCGTCGTTCGCGTCCTCGTCCTCGTGGAGGAGAAATGAGTTGGTGTTGCTATTTTCTGTCTTGTTTTCTTTTCTTTTAATATTTTTGTATTAGGAGAAGGGGCTTCCTCAATTCAGATTTCAATGATTCTGAAGGAAGGTTCAGCTGTATTCAGCTGAGTTGGATTCTAAACCCTCCAATCAGAATTTTTTAAGTAATCTAAAACATCTAGTGTTTTCAATTTAGATTTCTATAATATTTTTAAAGACTTTAAATATCCGGTGTAATTCAATTAGCATTCTAGAGTGTTTAAACAGATTTTGTTTAAGTGCCAGTTTTCATAAAACTCGATGGAACTTTAGAATTCATATCAAATTTAATAGACTTTTAGAAGACTTCTATGTAACTTTTTAATAAATTTTCTTTAGATTTGTATGGCTTTTATTCCAAACTTCTATAATTTCTTTAGCTGATATGGTTCCTTGTTCTTTGTAGCCGTAATGAGAAAAACAAACAGGAAAAGATCAGATGACTGCTAGAGGAAAAAAATGAAGTATGATAAAGGCCCTGAAAGAAAAAACAAAAGACGTGCTCAAGTAGGCCTCCATCTTCTACAGAAACTTTGGGCCCGTGGCCATCCTTGTTTTGTTTTCTTTGAGATCTCATCAAAGCCATGACTTTATTAACTCCTCCCTATCAATGTCTCTATTAATAATACACGTAACAAGTTAGCTTTTTATCAGAATCAACTACACATGAAAAGATTTTTACTTATAACTTGACCAGAGAAGACGATAAAGAATGTAAACCCACCCGTTGTTGTCAATGTATCTAATGGTGATCCAATTTCAAGAGATGTTCTGATACTTGATTTGTACTAACATGAAATAAAATTTTAAACAACATGAAATAAAAGCCAAATTCATAACATCTTTTCCTTCAACAACATGAAATAAAATTATGTTTAACGAAAAGCATAATTCATAAGAAATATAGTGACAAATGTATTACAAATTTGGCGTCTAAACTCCGATTGGGACATATGATATCTTTCTGAAAAGGGAACGATGTCACGAGTCAAAAATATGGTAGATTTTGGGCTTTTGAGGTTGTTTAGGCTTCCAAAACAACATTTAAAAGTTGTAGTTAATTGTCAATTATTTTTTTTTATACTTTTTATCTATATTTGTCTCAGTTTTTTTGTTCGATTATAGAAAGGTTGTCAATTACTATATTTCAATTTCTGTTGAGGCCCAAAAATCCAAGGGGCTAAGCCCAAGTTGACTATTGGCCCAATAGGGACAAGTAAACACAAGAGAATTTAAGGAACGAATTAATACGAGCTACGGGCCACATGCCGCGCCAAACAAGAACGTGCGGGAAGACCAAAAACATGCTAACTTTACAAAAAACATGCTCACTCCTATTGAACCCGGCTATAGCCTATGATGATAGGATAAAAATCCAAGCACAAGCATAGGTGTCGGAACCGCCATGCCAACGCCAAGATGCGTTACAAGCTCAGGTGGGCCCAAGCCACCAAAATTACCCGGGGCTTGCTTGAACGGGTTGTGGTATGGATGGCAACGGGCTTTCATAAAACTCATTGACGAGCCAAGGGAGTGGTAGTTTCGGGTCACTTGGGGGGCCCAAAACTCAAGCCTATTTCTTCGGCCCGAAATACATGGGTTAGCATGAGAGAAGAGAGAGCATGACCCAATACTTTAGAAAAAAAGTGCAAAGCCTGTTAGAAAAGGCTAAGACAATTAGAAGGCCTAAACGTGCTGTTAAAGTGCAATAGGCAAGCTGCTTTCGGCAGCTTGACGAAAAGCCCAGCAGATTGACCAGAATGACATATCACCAATTCAAAGCCTAGGAAAGAAAAGCCCAGCCCAAACTCTCTGTAAAATATCTGGCCAAGCACGTTTTGTCCCTATCCAAGAGAGTCAACAGGAACCATCTCAAAAACCAGAGGAAATCCACACGAGCAAGAGGTTTACTCGTTGAGTAAAACGTAGCTCCTTTCCCTCCCATTGTCCTGGCAGCTTGCATAGGAAAGGTCGAGAGAAAAGCAAGCGGCTCTTCACCTCTATGAAGAAGGGCCAGCAAAACCGAGACCTTGGAACCACAAATGGGTTCCTTACCCATGTGTCTTGGGCGGACGGGATTCATCAAAGAAGACGAAGTGGGGGAAAACAATGGAAAGATGAAGGGAAGTATGACGGAATTAGAACCCTTAGTGGCTATAAAAGGAGGACTTCTGCTACCCAGAAGGAGCAACCCATTTCCAGAGCTCGACCAAGCATTGTCAAGCAGCTGGAAAATCTACTCAAGCCACCCCATCTCCTCCTCCATTCGTTTTCTTCCTCCATTAGGAAGGAAATCAGCCAAATCTTCCTTTGCTTGCTCTAAACCTCCATCCTCCATAGGAAAATCCATCTCTCTCTCTCTCTCTCTCAAAATTGCTAAACCTGTAAAAGCCTAGCTCCCATGCCACATGCTCTCCAAGCCAAGCTCTTCTGTAAAATTGGTTAAGTTTGTTTGGGCTATTAGTGAAGGAAGCCTGAGAGTGTTTTCGCAACAGTTTCATCAGACTCTGCGAAAAACACTCTTCCAGGCGCTTGGTATCGAACCCAGGCACTTGGGGAATTTTGCTCACTTCTCTTCTTACGGCAGCCCAAGCCCATTCGTCAGGCTGCTGGAACAAAAAAAAAAGCCCCAACA
Source organism: Prunus dulcis (assembly GCF_902201215.1). NCBI lineage: Eukaryota > Viridiplantae > Streptophyta > Magnoliopsida > Rosales > Rosaceae > Prunus > Prunus dulcis. Next base: position 12,379,562 of record NC_047651.1, read on the forward strand.
ATTTCCTATCCAATGATTCAATGAACAATTCTTATAAAGTCGTATATAGATATTTCAGAAGAAAAACAAGTATAAACCCTAGTAACAAGCATAAACCCTAGTAACAAAGCATAAACCCCAGTAACAAGCATAAACCCTAACCCCAAACTATACCCTAATAATAAGAAAAACACGATGAAGAAAGATCATGGAAAAAGAAAATCCAACGAGGTAGTGATTAAAGAAAAAATAGGGAGCATGCCTTCATAGATGGAGGAAGGAAGTTGTTCGTCTTCTGTTGCAAAGAGAAAAGCTAGGGCGAGAGAAAAACTTCAGATGAAATACTTGGGAGGGAGGTTGGATTTATTATGGTCTTTGTTATCAGTGGCGGATGCAGGAATTGCCACTCATGGGGTCATAGTGTAAACTACCCAATAATTTTTTAAGATGAAAAAAAAATATTGAAAATGAAACGATAGTTCTTTCACTCATAATTAATGTCAAAAACAATGTTACAAGTTACAATTGTCCACGACGATGTTTCATATTTTGAAAACGTAGCATTATAACTTCATTTTCAATACAAGCAAAAACATCTCTCTCAATGTTGAGGGGGAAATGGTGCTGGTGGAGGTCTTGGGGAGATTGGGGTTAGGGTTGTTGTTGAGGAGGAATATGAAAAATGGGATTTTGAAGGTCTATTTTCGGGTCTATGCTGTTGAGGGAAAAAAAAAAAGGCTGCAGCTTCTTAACAAATGGGTCCAACTGACTATCCCTAGAAGACTGATAACCTCAGGGTAGTATTAAGATCAGCATAGATCCTATTGGTAACCTCTGAGTAATGTTGAGATCAGCATGGATCCAATTGACTACCCCTAGAGGATTGGTAACCTCAAGATAGTTTTGCGATCGACATGTATCCTATTGATTGCTCTCAGAGGATTGATAAACTCTGGATGATGTTGAGATCGGCATGGATCATGTTGATTGCCCCTAGAGGATTGGTATTCTCTGGGTGATGTTGAGATCAGCACGGGATAGTGTTGCGATCAGCATGTATCTTATTGATTGCTCTCAGAGGATTGATAACCTCTGAGTGATGTTGACATCGGCATGGATCTTGTTGATTGCCCCCAGAGGATTGGTAATCTATGGGTGATGTTGAGATTAGCATGGATCCAATTGACTGCCCTAACAGGATTGGTAACCTCAAGGTAGTGTTGCGATCGGCATGGACATCGATGATAAGTTTAAACACAGCTCAGTTTATAACAAATTTAAGCCAAGTGCATGAATCGACATTTAAATGGGAAGTGCGGATTTTATTTAATAAATATAAGTGGAATCATGGACAAGTAGATTAATCTAAACACAATATTTCTTTCAGGTGAGGCGCATTCCAATGGCGTGGCATTTACTGACTAGTCTCAACCCGTCTCAACTTGTAAGCGCCCTTTCCGTATGCTTCTATGACCTCGAACGGTCGTTCCCATGAGTGGCCAAACTTGTCTATGTTTAGATCTTTAGTGTTTTCCATTACTCTCCTGAGGACCCACTCACCAACTGTAAACCTTCTCGAGTAGATCCACTTGTTAAAGTAATTAACGACCTGGTTCTGATAGTTTGCTACTGTTAACGTTGCAACCTCTTGATGTTCCTCAATCAAATCGAGGTTACGAGCAATCTGTTAGTCGTTATCCTTACTATCCACCACCATTGTTTGGATTGTGGGCAATCCGATCTCAGTTGGAATAACGGCTTCACTTCCGAAGGCTAAGGAAAAAAGATTTCCCCCATTGGCTTTCGCTATGTGGTTCAGTACGCCAATAACTCATTTAGGAGTTCCTTGAACCATTTGCCCTTGCATTGCTCAAGTTTCTTCTTAAGGCAATCGAATATAGTTCAATTTGTTTTTTCCACTTGATTGTTTCCTTGGGGATAGTTGTGGGACGAAAACTGTTGAATGATCATTTTCTCCATGCAATATTTCCTGAACTTCTGATTGTTGAATTGAGTCCCATTATCTGAAATGATGGCTCTAGGCATCCCAAACCTGCAAATTATGTTACGCTAGACGAACTTTATCACATCGGTCTGGGCTACTATCTCATATGCATCGGCCTCCACCCACTTGGTAAAGTAGTATGTGGCCAAGAGAACATATTTTTGCCCCCAGGCATAGTTGGTAATGGTAATATGATATCCATTCCCCATTAGGCGAATGGCCATGGTCCTACGATCAAACTAAGTTCTTCTGCAGGTTGCCTAATCATAGGCGCATGTTTCTAGCACTTATCACATTTCCGCAGAAATTGCTTGGCTTCTCGAGCCATGTAAGGCCAAAAGTAGCCTTGTGTTATCGCCTTGTGTGCCAAGGTCCTCCCTCCAAAATGATTGCCACAAGTTCCCTCATGTAGATCTTTCAGAATCCACTTTGCGTTGGATGGGTTTAGGCAGCGTAGATAAGGACCTGAAAAAGACTTCTTGAAGATGACGTTTTCTATGTATGCGTACTTGGCAGCTTTCATCTGAAGTTTTCTCGCTTTAACCGGATGTATGGGTTGCGTCCCTACCGTTAGATAATTTACTATTGGCATCATCCACGTCACCTCTGAGTTGACTTGCATAACCTGAGGTTCAGCAACATCCAGATTGGGGCTTTCCAAATATTCTACAGATAGGACCCTTGTTGAATCCTTTTCTGAAGCTGAGGCCGATGCTGCAAATGCCAACCGATCCTTTTCTCTCGAAATCTGCTTTAGTTCCAATTTTTTGAATTGTTAAGACAGACGCTTTGACAATTGTTGGTACGCCTCCATCCCTTCATCTTTGGTAGCATATTCCTCATTTGCTTGATTGACTATAAGTTGGGAGTCACTGTACACCTTCAAATTATATATTTTTAGTAGTTCGGCAATTTTCAATCCCAATACCAAGGCTTTATATTCAGCAGCGCTGTTTGAGGCGGGGAAATCCAGTTTGATAAATTATTCTAGCTTTATTCCTTCCAACGAAGAAAGGACAATCCCAACCCTGGCCCCTGCCCGGTTGGATGAGCCATCTGCATATAACTCACACGGTGTTTCCTTGCTACATCCTACTTCTGCTGTATCACTTTGTTTCTCATGCATTCCTTCTATGGGATAACATTTGACGAGAAAATCAACAATTACCTGTCCTTTTTTAGATGTTCTTGGTTGTTACTTAATGTCAAATGCTCCTAACTCGATCGTCCATTGTGTGACTCTTCCAAACAGATCTGGCTTGAAAAAGATTGCTTTAATAGGTTGGTTTGTGAGCACTATAATGGTATGAGCCTCAAAATATTATCGAAGCTTCATCTTGGCTACTACCAATGTCAAGACAAGTTTTTTTGTCAGAGTATATCTCTTTTCAGCGTCAATCAGGCTCTTGCTGACATAGAAAACAGGTTGTTAGAGGTAATTCTCTTCTCGAAACAATGATGCGCTTACTGCCTCTTTGGTTACGGCGAGGTACATATACAACATCTCTCCAGGTTTTGGTATAGTTAGGATCAAGGGACTTGTCAAGTATCGTTTCAGTTGATCAAAAGCTTCCACTTGCCCTGGCCCCCATACCTCATTTTTTATATTCCAAATTGCCCAGAAGAAGGGTTTGCACCAGTCAGACAAACGTGAGATGAACCGGCTTAGTGCCGCTATCCGCCCTGTTAGCACTTGTACTTTTCTTGGAGTCTTCAGGCTTGGCATGTTCCGTAACACCTCCACCTTCTCTGGGTTTGGCTCATTACCTTGCCTATTCACAATGTGTCCCAAAAATTGACCGGATGAGACACCGAAAGCACATTTGGTTGGGTTCAGCCTCATCCAATATCTCGCCTCAGCATATCAAAGGTTTCCTGAGGATGACTTAGGTGCTAGGTTTTCACGTTACTTTTGACAAACATGTCATCGATATAAGCTTCCATTGTCTTCCCAACTTGGTCCTTGAACATCTGATTCACCAACCGTTGATACATTGGGCCTGCATTCTTCAAACCAAATGGCATCACCGTGTAACAATAGAAGCCACACTCGGTAATGAAAGTTGTTTTTTTCTTGATCTTCGACTACCATTGGAATGTGGTTGTACCATGAGTAAGCGTCAAGAAAAGTTAAAAGTTCATACCCGGCTGTGGCGTTCACCATCTGATCTATTTTAGGCAGTGAGTAACAGTCTTTCGAGCAAGCTTTGTTTAGATTGATGTAATCAACATAAACTCACCATTTTCCTTTCTTCTTAGCCACAACCACCACATTAGAGATCCATGTCGAGCACCACACGTTGCGAATGAACCCAACTTCCAAAAGTCTATCCATTTCGTCGCTAATGATTTGATTTCTCTCTGGCGCGAACCTCTTTGCCTATACTGGTCCCCACGTTTAGGCAGTGACACGCGACACTTGGATCAATTCCAGGCTTATAAACATATGACCATGCTAACACATCCTTGTTATTCATCAAGAACACGATGAGATGCTCCCTTTCGGCATTGGATAGGAGGGAGCCACCAATACTTTTTTATTGGGGTCAGAAGGATCCAATATCTCCTCCCTTAGTGGTTCAATTGTAGGGGGCTTTGGATCGTCTTCCTGCTCTGTTGGTGGGTCCTCCATTAATTGCTATAATTGCTGGTTCGGTTGTGGCCGCGCTTTGGCTGTATTCTTGAGGTCGGTCACTATGTTGTAACACCTTTTGGCTTCAAGTTGAACCCCTTTGATATTGATAATACCAAGACCATCGTCAATCAAACATCTCATCACTTGGCATCTAGTTAATGCCTCCCCATCCATTTTATTGATCCAATTTCTTCCCATGATCACATTGTAGGCACTCGGAGCTTTCATCACCACAAAAGTCACTAAAAGAGTTTTTCCAGCGACTATGATGGGTAGTGTCACGTCTTCTATTGCTCGTGCTTTACTGCCCTCAAATGCAAAGAACAGTGTAGGATTGGGCCTGATCCCGTTTTCATCCAATTTCATTATTTTAAAAGTGTTCCAAAACATTACCACTGCGCTGCTTCCGCTGTCAATCATAACCCTCTTGACTTTCGAGTTTCCAATTTGAAGAGTTATGACCAGTGCGTCGTTGTGGGGAAATTGGATTCCTTCGAGGTCACATTGGGTGAATGAGATGATCCCTATCTTTTCCAATGATTGGGCCGATTCTGGTGTTGAAGCAATTCCACAAACACATCTTATCTTTTCAGCATGTGTTTTCTCGATTCGGGCTCGAGCCAACTGACCCTCTGGCGGTTGATACCAGCCATGAATTGCATTGATTTCCAACAATCCCTTTTCAACGACGATGTTGTTGGTTACTGGTTCAGCCGTGCGCTCCTCCTTCAGCTTATCTTTTGGTTAGGCCCGATATTGCGAAAACATCCCTTTTTTTAGCATCGCTTCAACTTGGTATTTGAGACTCCGACAGTCGTTGGTAGTGTGGTCTAAGTCATTATGGTGTGCACAAGTCTTGCTTCGGTCTCGTTTCTCTGGGAATTCACGTAATGTCGGAGGTGTTCAAAAAATTCATTTGCCCTTGTTTTCGTGGAAAAGTTTAGCCAGACTGATAGTAAGTTTGGTTGGGGGAGAATTGGTCCTAACTTGATTGCGGAGACTTCCATTTGGGAAATTTGTCCATGGCCCTTGGATCATCTCACACGAGTGCTTTGGTGTTGAAATGGTTGCAGCGGTGCGCCTTGGCAGAGCAAGCTCCTCCTCCTCTAGTCTGATGATTCCATCGACTCGACCCTCATGTCGAGGGGTGGTGTTTTGACCAAGGACTTGTGCATTTTTGTTCCCAGCGTCACTCCCTCGCGGAATGTCAGTGACGCAGTGTGAGAATCATAAGTCTCTAGAGTAGACATTTCCTCCGTGAATCGCTTCAGATAATCTTTGAGACTCTCACATGCCTTCTGCTTTATGTTGAACAATGTCGTGATGTCTTTCTTCCTCCTTTGATTGCACACATATTGGGATATGAAAGCCTCGCAAAGCTCAGTGAAGATGCCGATGGACTTTGGCTTTAATTACCTGAACCACGTGTTCACCCGTTTTCGCGTTTACTCCTGTGATGGAAGGGCGAAATTCCCCACTGGCTTGGGGACCATGTGCTGGTCAACAAGTCAACTTTCTTTGGTGTGCGAGCATGCCACTGCTAGCAATGTAAATCCTAGCGGACTTCTTTTTAGAATAGATAACTTGCGCCCCAAGTTACTGACTTCTAAAAACAAACGATTGTGAATTTGGGTGAGGAATATCTCCCAAGTAAGTTCTTTTCTTGCCTCAGACCGGTAAGGACTTTCATAATTTATCTCAGTATCAAACGGCTGTTCTGGCCAAAAATATTTGATAGAAGTTGGGCTGTTTCAGGCAGAACTGCCTTTTACAAAACAATAAATATGCATATCGACTCTAGGAAGGTTAAAAGATGGCCGGAACTTCGTTTCTGCTTGGATGGGAGGTTCCAGTTTGGGCTGGACTGGACGCGCCTGGGCCGGTCCGTACTGCTTCGTGACTTCAGACGCTAGGCTGACCTATGAATCAATACCAAAGTTTGATTTTGGCAGAGCTTTATGTTTACTTCACGCTTCGTGAGGCCTTTGAGTGGGCAGAACTGCAGCTTCTTCAGTTTGAAGGGGACAGAAGTGGCTATTCTCGAGGGTTTGATAGGCTAGAGATTGCACTACGAGCGTTGTTCTGCTTGAGCAGGACTCTTCATGAGTTCGCTGAGGTCTCCACGTCTGTGAAAACTCAAACTCTGATTGTCTTGGCTTTTGCTGAACCAAATTTGTAACGAGGGATCTCGTTTTAGAAGACTTATTTTCTAAGTCTGAACTTTGGAATTCTGATCTAAAGCTGGTTTCTCTTGGAATCCAAGTGAGCTTTTGGTTGTTTTCTTGTTGTTGTTTTTTTTTTTTATTGATTGATGAATTGAGTGTCCCTCTCTTTCTTGCCTACTTCGGTTTTTATAAGAGACCTTCTTGGGGAGGTGGTTTTAATTTTAATAATGGGCGGCAAAAAGATCTCCTAAAATGTAAAGTAGAAAGGATTTTTATCAATCATGGCAGATAGGCTCTCAGTAGTCACCTCCTAAAGCAATCCCTTCCCTGGTTTCCTGGGTGGCAGCTTTCTATTTCAAACGCCATCGTCTGTGTGGGCTGATTTTATGGCGGTTTGGTTTTTCTTTTGTATTTTCTAAACAACTCCCTGTTTCTTGCTTTTGAAAGCGTGACCCATAAATTCCTTAGAAGATGGTGTACTGCTTTGGAGCAAAATCTCTGAATACAGATGGGGTTTTGATCTTCTGTTGGCAGTGTTTCAGAGACGTCTCTTCTCATATAAAAATTTTGCGGATGGGGACGCCAAAGCGCACATGATCCAGACCATTAAAGACATCAATGGACAAATCATAGAAGGTAGATATCTGATTCTATCTGGGATTTGTTCTGCCTTGATAATCGATTTCTAATGTATGTTCTGCCTGTATTAGATCCTTCTCTGACAACCAATGTGGGTGGACAGTCTGTTCAGGCTGGAAAAGTGATTGGTAGGTTTCCTTCTAGTTCGTTTCTTCTGTCTCTCTCTGCTGGATTTGTTTTGAACCTCTAACTTGTTGGTGCAGTCTCTTCTGTTATTGAGGTCGGGGACTTGGAGCTTCCTTCTGCTGATGAAGAAGATGAGGTCCAGCTAGAGCAAACCCCTGCCGAGGCTGTTCTTTCTGGCAAAAGAAAAAGAAAAGGGCCTGCTCCCTCTCTGGACAACACCACGCGGCCTGGTATTTCAGGTAAATTTGGAATGTTCCAGCCGTTCTTTTCAGATTTATTCTGTTTTGTCTTTTTTTTTTAATCTTTTCCTTTTGTTCTGTCCAGCTGGGAGTCATTCCCCTCCTCCTACTAAGTTGAAAAAACTTTAAAAAGAGGAGTGAAGTGGAATACGTTGCCGTAGAAGAAACCGCAGCAGTCCCGGCCACCACTTCTGGGACGGATGAAGAGCTGCGAGAAGCTTTTGAGGAGGTGGAGTAGGAAAAAGAACTGGAAGAGCTGGAGGGAGTGCCTCAAGAAAAAGCGGCAATGGCGGAAGGAGAGGTGAGTTTTATTTCTGTGATTCGTATCAGTTCCCCTTTTGCTTCATTCCTCCTGTTCTGACTCTTGTTTTGTAGGATGAAATCCATGCTGAGGTGATCGCAGAGAGTATTGCCTTGGCGCAGAAGCAACAAAGGGGTCCGAGTGCTGAGCTGACTAGCTCAGAACTGGCCCTTTTTGAGGATGCCGAGGCAGAGCACTCTACTGCCGTTCCAAAGGCCGAGGATCAGGTGGAGCGGTCTGTATCAGACCCTGTGGATCAGGCAGAACTATCCGTTGTAGTCCCGGAGGCTGAGGTGGGAACAACTGCAGCTGCTCCTGTGGTTGTGGTAATTTTCCTCCTCAATTGTTCATGTTTTCCTGCAGTTCTGTTTTGTTCTCCCTTCTTAACTGTTGTAGCATTTCCAGGTAGAAGTGCCTAAACTGCTGGCGCCCTGGCAGTGATGACCAGCCCCCTGAAGCCCCCTATTGTTGCTGTAAGCTTTATAATTTTTTAGGTCCCTTGTTTTTTTATTTTCTGCCCGGTTCTAACTCATGTTTTCTTCTGTAGATGCCTATTCATTCCCTTCCAGGATCGTCTACCACGGCCTCTTTTGCTGATCCAGAACTGGAAGAGTTTGAAGCCATGGATCTGGATGCTCAATTGGATAGGCTGGAGAAACTCAGCTCTCCTCCAAGCAGGGCAAAATCTAGAGGAGGCCATGGAGAGGTTGAAGATCTGGCAGTCCACTGAGCTGGAGTTTGATCAAGATAAGGGAGCTCTGGATCAGCTGATGAAGGACTTGGCCCTGCTACACAGACAGAACATGGCTCCGAAGCCTATTCTTGAGATGGGCCTAAGCTTGGCCAGAGATGTGCTTAATTTGCATGATCGTTATGAGGATCTTAGGCCCACCTTCAAGACCTCTGAGTTCTGCAAGGCCACACATGAAGCCAATCTGGCTGATTTTGCTAGGCAGAAAGCAGAACTGGACCAGATGGTGACTGGATACAAGGAAGCCAGGGCTACTGCGGACAAGTTGGAGAAGCAAATTGAAGAGCTCCAAAAACAACTGGCAAAGTGTATGGAGGTGCAGAACAAGCTTGGGGCTGGACTGAGTTCTAAGACCAAGGCCACCTTCCTTGTGCAAAGCATGGTTGCAGCTTCCAGGCCAGCTTTGGAAATTGCAGAGGCCTCGATTCACCAAGGGGTGCTGCTCCAGAAAGAACTTTCTGTCAAGAAGGCGAACTTGCAGGAAACCCTCAGGAAATTAGGGTTTTAGTTTTTTCCAATTTTCGTTTCTTTATTTGTTTGGAAACTTTGCCGCGAGGGTGGCTATTTTTAAATAAGCTTATTTTGTTGCCTTTTAAATAGTATTTTACTACTTTTTATTTACCCTTGATGCAATAAACAAACATAGTATTGAAAGTAAAAACAAAACAACTTTAAAGCAAAAATGGATTCATATAAACAGAAAAGGTCAGCCTTGTTCTTTTTCTATCCCGGGGTCTGTCTGTACAGCCTGCGAATCCCACATGGTTGGGTAGAATTTCTTTAACCATTTGCCATTGATTGGGGCAGTGTGAATAACTCCATCTCGGTCCTGCAACCTGTATGCCCCCATTCCGAGGATCTAGTTAATTACAAAAGGGCATTCCCACGTAGGTGACCATTTCCCATATCCAGCTATGTGTGCTCCAAGGGGCAGAATTGCCTTCCAGACTATTTCTCCCTCTTCAAAACTCTTGTCTCTGACTCTTTTGTTGTATGCCCTTGACACAGCCTGTTTTCCTGCTAAGAGTTTGTTGAGGGTGTCAATCCTACTTGCATCCAATTCTTCCAATTCAAGCAACATGGCTTGAGAGTAGTCTTCTCCTGTGAGACCGTGCTGGTGAGCAATTCTAAGAGACTGGACTGCTATCTCCATGGGAAGAATTGCATCATGGCCGTAGGTCAGAGCATAGGGGGTCATGCCAGTCGCTTCTCTTTTTGAAGTTCTGTATGCCCACAAAGTCTCTGATAACTTATCATGCCACTGCTTTGGATTCTTCTCCAGCATCTTTCTGATGATATTGATAATCACCTTGTTACTTGATTCTGCCTGTCCATTAGCTTGAGCATAATAAGGGGTAGATTGAAGCAGTTTGAACTTGAATGTTTCCGCCATATCTAGCATATCCCTAGATATGAAAGAAGAACCCCTATCAGTTGTGATTGATTCTGGAATGCCGAACCTTTGTATGATCTGTTCTTCTATAAAGGTGATGATCTCTTGAGAAGTTGTGGTTTTGATTGGCTTGGCCTCTACCCACTTGGTGAAATAGTCCGTGGCAACAATAATAAAACAATGCTGCTGGCTGCTGGCTGGATAGATTTTGCCAATGAGATCCATTGCCCATCCCCTAAAAGGCCATGGTTTTACCACTGGATTCATGGGAACAGAAGGAGCTTGCTGGATTGGGCCGTGCCTTTGACAAGCTTCACATCCCTTGGAATAGTTGATGCAATCCTTCAACATGGTTGGCCAGAAGTAGCCATACCTTCTAATTAACCAGCACATCTTTCTTCCCCCTTGGTGAGCCCCATAGATCCCCTCATGGGTTTCTCCCATGACTTTCATATATTCTGTCTTTCCAAGGCACCTTAATAGCACCTCATCCTTACTTTTTCGGACCAAATCTTCATTCCACATGAGGTAGTTTGTAGCCATGATTCTGACTCTTTTCTCAGAGGGCAGAGTGGGATATTGTAAGTAAGTCATGATAGGCTCCCTCCAATCGTCTTTAGTGATTAAGGCAGAATTGACTTCTATCTCCATTCCTCTAGTCAAAACAGATGGTAGACTTTTCCTTCCTATCTTGATGATCCTCTGGACGCAGTCTTCGGGCATTTGTATGCCTGATGCTACCTGAGCCAATTCATTAGCTGCGAAGTTTTCTTCCCTTGGGATGTATTCCCAAGTAGCTTCTCTAAATTCTGTCAATAGATTTCTAGCTGCTACTAGATATACAGCCAGAGAAGGATTTAGACACTTGTATTCTCCAGCAATCTGTTTTAGGACAAGCATGGAATCTCCCAAGATCTCCACGGATTGGATTCCTAATTCTACCAACATCTCAAGCCCTATAATCAAAGCTTCATACTCGGCCCTGTTGTTGGTGCACTGGAAATCTAACTGGAAGGAATAGCAATGTCTGATCCCCAATGGTTCCTCTAGAACAACCCCAGCTCCTGAAGCCTTATCTGTCTTTGATCCATCAAAATATAGTTTCCAAGGTGTAAGATGAATCGAATAGATTGGATTGTTAAGGCAAACATGAGCCCTAGTTAGTAGATTTGCATTTGCTATGTCCAAAGAGTCCATGTTTTCAATTTCCTCTCCTGGGTGATCTGCTAAGAAGTCTGCCACAGCTTGCCCTTTGACAGCTTTCTGGGGGACATACCTGAAGGTGAATTCTGTCAAAGCCAAAGTCCATTTCCCAATTCTGCCCCTCAGCATTGGTCTTGTCAACATATATTTGATTAAGTCTGTCTTGGCGATGATGTAGATAGTGTGTGGCAGCATGTAGTGTCTGAGTTTTACAGCAGTGAAATACAAGGCCAGGCAAAGCCTTTCTATCGCGGAATACCTTCTTTCTACTTCTGTTAATGTTCTGCTTAGATAGTAGACTGCTTGCTCCTTTCCTTCTTTGTTATCTTGAACTAGCAGACTTCCAATGGATACTTCTGATGCAGATACATAGAGCTTGAGTGGTCTGCCTCTTTTTGGTGGGGACAGAACTGGTGGATTTGAGAGGTAATGTTTTATTTCCTGGAAAGCCTGTTGGTGCTGTTCTTCCCACTTGAATGTTTGTTCCTGCTTCAGCCTCAACAGGGAAGAGAAAGGTTGGATTTTTCCTGCAGAATTGGATATGAATCTCCTTAGAAAATTGATTTTCCCTAGGAGACTCTGAAGTTCCTTTTTGTTCCGAGGTGGTAGGGCTTCTATGATG
>NC_047651.1:12398415-12408649 GCF_902201215.1 Prunus dulcis
AGGGAGGAGAGAGAGAGGGAGGGAAAAATCTGATTTTTATAAAAAATCCCATTTCGAAATATTTACGATTGTGCCACTGGATTTCTTTTGACCATATCTCTCTCGTTACAACTCCGATTCGAGCCCACTACGTGTCTATGAACTCGTCTCAGTACGACCTATCCAAAAATACCAGTCACGGTCCCAAACTCTCTCCGGTTAAAAATATGACTAAAATACCCTTAAATAATTAAATAATTAAATAATTAAATAAGGGTTAAATTTGGGGAAATTTGGGATCGGGGTGTTACAGACTACCCCCCTTATAAAAATTTCGTCCCCGAAATTTCCTACCTGTCACTCAAAGGGTTATGAGCATTGGGCCCGCATCTACTACTCGGGTTTCCTTGCTTTTCCCTAAAAGCTAAACGCTTCCATTTGTGATTTGATTCTCTTTTAGCTCTCCCACTAAAAGAGAAACCGCGTTCTTTGACTTGTTGATATTTTCCTTCTTTCTTCAGAACCGATCGGCAGCATTGCCAACACGATGCTTTGAAAGAAAGGTCAGAAAGGATCACTTTTACCGAATTGTAATCATCATCGATCTCTCTCGACCACGATCCATTTCTGATTCTGATGAAAGATCACTACTCAGACGTGCTCACAAGAGAGGAGACCCCCAAGTACTCTCCATCTCCATAGGTAGGATTACTCAATTCATTTGGGTCTCATCCTTGAATTTGACCACAGTATCCCACCACACACGAGCCTCTTTCTAAAAGAGAATCAAGGCTGTCATGATCTCTTCCACACTTGTGATTTCGATTATACTAACGCCACCTCGCAAACCTTGGATCCCTTGATCCAATGTCGAAGAGTTGTTCGTTCTAAAGAAAGGTTGTGCTCTCATAATCTTCGACTCCGTGCGCTAGGCACACAGTCGAAAATTAGCAACATGTTCAGGCAATGGAGGATCCCTATAAGCAGGTTGATCAACCCCCTATCCTTCCACCCATGCGGACTCAACGTCGCAAGGTGCCATTCCGAGATGGAACCCATTTTGATCCCCACAACTTAAGGATGCACATAATGTGCAGGGTCCACAGAAAATTGAACCTAGAGCTCTGATACCAACTGTAAGGACCCGCCCCGAATTTTCCCATAATCCGAGACGAATCCTTTGGAATTCCTGACATCACCCCGATGCCGGGCCCACTCACTAAAGACCGGGACTTTCTGCCGAAATTTCGGCAGAGTCTCCCCTATAAATTGGACATTTCCCAAAATTTATACCTGCATAAAAACACAATTTAAATTCCCAACTGGCAGCATGCACAATATAAATTCATGCAATTTACATAAATGGCCTTCGGCCTTCCAACATTTCAACAAACTACCAGTCACGCTAACAGGTCAATTCATGCCTTAAACAAGGCAACAATAAATTCAAATATAAATTAAGACTAACATTTAGTCTGCGGCTGCACCTAATGACCATAGGCTGCCTACGTACCCTCCTTGAGGGATCAAGCCACACGTAGTTCTCCCATAAAACCTAATTCCACACTTAGGCGATACCTCATTTCATTGCTCTGTATTCCACATAATCTCCCCATACGCCGGTACAACCAACGCCACGTATGGGGGCTGTCAACACGCCGGATAACCTACGCCACGTGCGACCATGCCATACTATCACATATCTCCCCATACGCCGGTACAACCAGCGCCACGTATGGGGTCTGTCTCAACGCCGGATAACCTACGCCACGTGAGACCTACACGTCATATCACATAACTCCCCATACGCCGGTACAACCAACGCCACGTATGGGGCCTGTCCCAACGCCGGATAACCTACGCCACGCGGGACCTCAACACAATATCTCACAATCTCCCCATACGCCGGTACAACCAACGCCACGTATGAGGCCTGTCTCAACGCCGGATAACCTACGCCACGTGAGACCTGAGTATCATATCACAAATCTCCCCATACGCCGGGACAACCAACGCCACGTATGGGGCCTGTCCACACGCCGGATAACCTACGCCACGTGGGACCTAACTTTCACTTGGTGGTGCTTATAGTAAATCCCAAAATCCGGGGAGGTACCTAAGGTAGTGCGTATAGCACTCCGAACTGACATTCTAGACTCTTTTGTACTCTTGTACCAACTTATTATAATTATAATAATAAATATTAATTCTAATATTTGTGTAACCCTTCACAAGAGTCTAGCACCCGATAATCCCCCTAGAAAGGCGAGATTACTCCGGAAGACTCACGGTCAATCAAGGGTCAAACTACCCTAACCCTGGTCAAACGGGCCCACGGGGACCACGACCTCCAAACTCCGATCCGGAAGTTCCTATGGGTTCTATAACGTATAGGACACTCGTCCTGCAAGTTTGGTTCAGATCGGACGGTCGGATCACTCACGATCGTACGATCTAACTGTTAATATAAAATATAAACTTTAAATTATTGAATCGGAACATCCGGGGCTCCGATTCACGATCCGTGACTTCCTACACGATCCTAAAATTACCCAAATTAACATATATTAAATTTGGGACCATCCGACGGTCCCAACCTATCGAACCCGGATAACGCCCGATAGGCGATATCCGTTCGATAGTCAAACGACGTCCGAATTGAGATCCGCAAAATCCTACGCGCTCGTGACGGCACGAGGACCTCAAAACTGCCCAGAGACACGCCACCACCCTTGCCCACGCGCCGCCACATGCGCGGGCAGACCGGGTGTCCAAAGCGATTACGGTCCGTCGAAAAATCTTGGAACCGAGACTCCAAACTCCTACCCTAGGTAAAACACCCTATTTGGAGCCACTTTTGTTCTTGGACCACCCCCAAAAAGTGGCCGGAAATGGCCGATTACGGCGGCCGAAGTTCGGCCGATTTTCAATTCGAAAATCGAATTGCCTACGCTACGAATCGATCAATTCCTACCCAACCATCAGCTAGAACATGCAGAGGGGATGAATTTCCATACCTTGATCGCCAGAAATGGCGGCCGGAGGAGGGAGATCGGAGCCGGCGAAGTTTCGGGCGAAAATCACCATTTTCCTGCGGCTGGAGCGGCGGCCGATCTCGTGGGAGGGCTGGGTCGTGACGCCGAGGCCGAGCCGGTTCTTTTGGCACCGGTCCCGACCGCAGCCGCGGCCGGTGGCCGGAGATACAAGAGAGAGAGAGAGAGGGCCGACGGGAGAGAGAGAGAAGTCGCGGGAGAGAGAGAGAGAGAGAGAGAGAGAGAGAGAGAGAGAGAAAACCAGATTTTTTATAAAAATCCCATTTTGAAATATTTACGATTGTGCCACTGGGTTTCTTTTGACCATATCTCTCTCGTTACAACTCCGATTCGAGCCCACTACGTGTCTATGAACTCGTCTCAGTACGACCTATCCAAAAATACCAGTCACTACCCCAAACTCTCTCCGGTTAAGAATATGACCAAAATGCCCTTAATAAATAAATAATTAAATAAGGGTTAAATTTTAGAGAAATTTTGGGGTCGGGGTGTTACATAAGGAATGAGTAGTTTTTGTTTTTGTTTAAGGAATTACTTTGTTCTTTTCGTTTAAAACCTATCTGCTATATCTTTGAATGGTCCTTAACTTTTCCAATTGTAGTAAATTTCTTTGAGTTTTCCAGCACCCTGATGTTGGACTTTCTCAAGCACTGGGTATATACGAGACCTCCCAACCAAGTTGTAATATAAATTCTCCTAGTGGACATTAATTAATAATAAATGTCTAATAAACTAAATCAAAATTTATACACGAATTCAGTCAAAATCTACATGGAGTTTATGAAATTCAGTCAAACTCAATTAAACTCCAACAACTTTATAACTCATTTGAAATCATTAAGTCTTACATCCGCCTTAATTTGCTTTTCATTTTAATTCTACTTATATCAGCAACATGCTTGGTCAAGTAGTCGGTCTATCTTCTTTTAAATTTTTTAAATTGGTCAAGTGTGCCTGTTGTTTTCTTTGCAGATTTTAAAATTGGTCAAGTACCTGTTGTTTTTTTAAGTGACAGATTTCCTGGAATTATATAACTCCCATAGGTTTTACCCGAATTTTTAATAAACTTTGTATAGGCTTTTATTATAGACTTCCATACTTTTGTATGAACTTTTGTTATAGATTCATATATATTTGTATAGACTTCCCAATACTATTTTCTTTTATCACTCTTTCTTCCCAACACTATTTTCTTTAAACTATCTTGACCTAGCCACTAGTCGACTATCCCTTTTTTTGTTTTTGTTTTTGTTTTTTCTCCAAATTCTTCCTCTACTTGTGTGCACAACAATGAATTTTCCTTTGAAATTTCCACAAGTTGGAAACTTTCATACCTAAACAATGAATTTCCCTTTGAAATTTCCACGAGATGGACATTTTAAAAGTTCAAACAAGTCTAGATTAAATACACCCAAACTGTTATAGACTTTTTAGAAGTTTGTATCCAAATTGAATACACCTGGATTTTTAAAATCTTTTTATACGCTCTAGAATCCTTATTGAATACACCCCCTTGGTCTCTTTGTCATAAACTTGCTTGGTCAACCTTCTGACCTTGCTTCCTTGCATTTCTTTAGTTGCGTCATGGGTATTCTGAGGCACATATATTTATTAAGCAAGACGATGCAGAGGTGACATTGCCAACCAACCAAGGAGAAGCACATTATATTGAGCTGGTCATATACATATGGATTTTTTTGATCCAGGGAAGAAACATGCCGTCCTCTCACTTTTTAGCTTCTGTGTTCTTATCAGTTGTTTGTCTGCTGAAATTGAAAAAATGCGTTATGATAGTCCCCTTGTTGTGGAAGAGATTCATGTGGGAGTGATTCTTGATATGAAATCAAGGGAGGGAAGGATTGTTCTGAACTGCATGTCGGCCGCCGTCTCTGACTTCTACCAGCTACACAAAAATTACAGCACAAGAGTAGTTCTCCACAGCAGGGATTCCAAAGGAGAACCTCTACATGCTCTATCAGCTGGTGAGCCATTCTTTATAACAAGTCTCATATATATATCTAATTTGCTTTCTTAACAAATATTTCTTTAACAACTCTGGTGAGCCTTTTGGTTCAAATATTTCTTCTTTAACAACTCTGGTGGTTAAAATTAATTCAATGTAGTACCTTTTTTTGGTCGATTAGAATTCCATGGAAAGTGAGTCTGATAAATTTTTCCTGAACTTTTGTGTGCCAGCTTATGTGGAAGTGTCTTATTTATTTATATATATGTAGGCCCACTCCAAACTTTATTTATTTCAAGAAATAAGGCAATGCCGAGTAAATTGTTACACTAAGATTGTCTTAAATGTAGATGTATATGCTCTCGGCCACTTGATTTACAAACTTGCACCAAAATTTTCTTCTTTACCAGCTTTTAGAGGCCTGATCATAGTGTTAATTGAACAAGAGTTGGTGCCTCTGGGATTATTCTTAATCATATATGACTAATGTATCTAAAGTTTTAATAGATCAGAATCTATATGGAAAAGCGATTGTGATTCTATCTATTAAAGTTGTGGTTTACTTGTTACCCAATACAGCTCTTAATCTTTTGAATGACATCAAAGTGGAAGCAATAATTGGTGCACAAACAAGTATGGAAGCACACCTTTTGGCAGATTTGGGAGAAGCAGCTAAAGTCCCTGTGATGTCTCTCTCTGAACCTAGTCCTCCTCTCAACGACAATAAATACCCCTTCCATATTGGGATCATACCGGATCAAACTTCTCTAGCTATGGCAATCAGCGCCATTTTTGAAATTTTCAAATGGAAGGATGTTACTCTTGTATATGATGAGAACACAGATTATGGGAAAAACATCATTCCAGCTGTAGTCAATTCCTTCCAAGAGACAAATGTGCGTATTGCACATACAAGTTCCATTGCTGCATCCTCAACAAATGAACAAATCATTGAAGAACTCCATAAGTTAATGGAATTGAAGACTAAGGTATTTCTCGTCCATATTTCACATTTACTTGTGCCTCGTCTTTTCGTAAATGCAAAAAAGTTAGGAATGATGAGTGAAGGGTACGTTTGGATTATGACATCAAGTAGCATGAATTTCTTGCATTCCATTGATTCTAATGTGATTGAGTCAATGGAAGGAGTGTTGGGTTTGAAGTCTCATATTCCGGCATCAACCGGCCTCCAAAATCTTACTTCAAGATTGAGGAGGAAATTTTACATGGAGTATCCCAATATGGAGGTAACCGAGTTAAGTCCTTATGGAATTTGGGCATACGATGCAACTTGGGTTCTAGCAGAAGCAGTTGAAAGGACAAGGAGTAAAAATTATACTAAATCATTCTCCAAACATGGAGTTGTGTTGCTTAGAGAAATATTACAAACGGGATTTAAAGGTTTAAGTGGTGAAGTTCAATATCCAGATGGGAAACTGACTTCAGGTGGATTTGAGATTGTAAATGTGGTTGGTAAAGAGGAGAGAAAGGTTGGATTTTGGCCTTGCAAAGAAGAAAAAACCACAAAAGAGTCATGCATGCCGCTTAATAATAGGAGAAATTTACTCTTCACCGACAATTTGGAAACAATCAATTGGCCTGGAGGATCCAAGAGGCAATTGAGTAGTGAAATAAAACTGAGAATTGGTGTTCCAGTGAGGCCTGGGTTCAAGGAACTTGTGCGTGTGGAGCGTGATCCTCAAACCAATAGAACAATTGTCACTGGCTTCTCTATAGATGTATTCGAAACTGCAATTAAAGCTCTGCCGTATAAAGTACATTACGAATTTTTTCCATTTGAGAATGAAAATGGAGTTATGGCTGGGACTTACAATGATCTTGTTTACCAAGTGTATCTCAAGGTATGGTTGATTAGTCCCAATACATAACAGTAACGACACTTTTTTGTTTTCTCTATTACTTCTTAGTCGATTATACAAAATTTTAACTTAGTTCTTGCGTTTCTTTGTCACCTATTTGGGGCATGACACACTAGAATTATGATGCTGTTGTGGGAGATACGACGATCACATCGAACAGATCTCAATATGTTGATTTTACAATACCATACACTGACTTAGGTGTGGGAATGCTAGTACCAAATGAGAAGGACAACATGTGGATTTTCTTGAAACCTCTCTCAACAGGTCTTTGGATAACAAGTGCAGGTTTCTTCATCCTAACGGGTTTCGTCGTATGGTTAATTGAGCGTCCTGTCAACAAAGAATTCCAAGGCACACGATGGCAACAAATTGGAACGCTATTCTCGTTCTCCTTCTCAACCCTTGTTTTTGCTCATAGTAAGTACTCTATCTCACTTCTTCCAATCACTATTATACAGATTTTCCTTCTAAAGCAGTGCTCATCAACTCAATATTTTTTAAAATCTCTTTGTTCTTTGTTGCAGGGGAGAGGTTGTTAAACAACTTGGCCAAGTTTGTAGTGATCATATGGGTTTTTGTTGTGCTTATATTGACTTCCAGTTACACTGCAACTTTAGCATCAATGATGACAGTTAAACAAATACAGTTGAACTCAGGAGGGAGCTATATAGGTTACCAGTCAGGTTCCTTAGGAGTGATAATGCACTTGAATTTCAAAGGGATTAAGCCATACCGTTCAGTTCAAGATTATGCTGATGCTTTATCAAAAGGAAGCAAGCATGGTGGCGTTTCGGCGATAATTGATGAGGTTCCATACATCAACATCTTCCTTGCAAAGTATTCTGCAGACTACTCCATGATTAAAACCAGATCTACCACCAATGGTTTTGCCTTTGTGAGTAATCTCTCCACTAAAAGTTGCATGCATTCTGGAACATAGAGAGGGAGCTTATAGGGGACCCCTTTGTTTCTTTGTTTCTTTGTTTTGGTTAAAGTTACAATAAGAAACACGTCATTCCGCAATGTGGTTTAATGATCCGAACCGTAAAATTTTAGGTTTAAGCTTAAGATGGTTCCTGCAAAAAGTGATACAAATTGAAATCATATATCATCATAATTAGTTTATTTATAGGAAAGGCAAACACTGTATTTGTTCATAAACCTAAAAGATAGACCGATGTCGTAGGAGTCTTGAATAACTATCAATTTTAATAAATAAAAGGAAACAAGAAAAAAAGTTATACTTTTGTAAGCTTATATATTAATTTGTGATTCATACATATTTCATAATCAGGTTTTCCCTAAAGGTTCGAAATTGGTTCACGACATGTCAAGGCAAATAGAACATATGAGAGAAGAAGGAAAGCTTATAGAGATGGAAAAGACCTGGTGTCTTAGAAAAACAACTCTTATTTCTGAGGAAGCTACTACAACAGATCCCAGACCTCTTGACCTCTATAGCTTTCGTGGTTTATTCCTCGTTACTGGGATTTCTTCAGCTTTTGCTCTCTTCTTGTTCTTAATTTTCTCCACAACATTTAGAAATCTGATTACAAAGCAACTGCAATTGATTGGACGACAACTGCAGCGTTTAAGGATGTATTGCTGCCCAATTTAGCATCCAGTGGGAACTGAATAAATTAGTCTATTGTACATGATGTCCTTTACTAATTATATAAATTTTTTTCCCTCCTTCCTTTGGAGGATTCTAGTATAACACTGCATGTTGTAGAGGGAGTAACATAATGCTAAAGTTTAGCTATGTGCCAGAAATTGTAGTGTCATAATGCTAAAGTTGTAGAGGAAGTCACATGCAGTTTGCTTAATGCACATTTGGGTATGTGTTCTATTTTTTTTTGGGAGTTATTAATGGCACTCTAAAAAAGTCATCCTACACTTCTTCCTTATAAAGACGTAATGGAGAAATTATATCCCGCCTCTTTGTATCACACTTGTGGGAACCTAATTAAATCAAACCCTAGGTCAAATAATTCATACCATTTGGGGATTATTTGACCAAATTGGGAATTGATCAACCTAATTGGGAGTTACTCAATTTAATTGGGAATTATCCAATTAAATTGAATGTTACCTAATTAGGTTGAGATTTGATTTGGTTAAATACCACGATCCCCAATTAAATAAGGAGTTGCATAAATTGAATCAGGATTGATTTGATACCTACCACAATTAGGGATTTGATTTACCCTAATTAATCAAATCCCTAATTAATCAAATCAATTCCAAAAAGGGGAGGAATAATTCCCTTCAATCTACGGAATTATTCCTTTGAAACCCTAGCCTCCGAGACCACTATAAAATCATAGCCACACACAATGGTTGAGGTACGTCTAAAGTTCCTACTAAAACTCTGCAGAAATTATTTCTCAAAAACCCTAGCCACCTCCTCTCTTTCTCTCTCTCACACAAGGCTCCGGCCACCACACACGGCTCTGGCCACCTGGTTTTCCTTGAATTACCCTACCTAACTTAGGCATCGGAGGGCCTTTGGCCAACACCCCCCGGGTGTGGTCCTTTTACTCCGATCTGTTTTGCAGGGAGAAAGAGAGGCTGAGAAGACGAAGGAATCTTGGGCGAATATTCTCGTGGGGAAATTTGCTCCCACAAATTGGTGCTTTCATTGAGAGTGCGAGATATATTCAAAGCGTGCTCCAAATCCATCTTTCACACATTTTTTCAAACAACCATGGTTGATACAAGACGTACGAAGAGTAACGCCACCACGATGGGCCCATATCATGGTTTTGTGGTGGAAACCTCCATGCAACCGCACGGAATCGTGATTGCCAACGCCTTGCAGTCATCCTCTAGTGCTTTGCAGCCGCCTTCAGCTGCCGAAATTGCAGAACAGCCGCCACATGACCCTGGGACCTCCACAGCCTTGCAGTTGCCAGCGCCGATTACCGGAGCTGCTCTGCCTCACTGTCCTGCCGTCGGAGCACAGCAGCAGCCACACCACTCAACTACTGGATTTGCTGCGCAGCCCCATGGCTACTCCGACGTCGTCCCAGTCTTGGAGCAGATCCATTCTCTCCCTCCTTTGCGATCACACTTGACATATGCACCTGTGTACGCGTCTAATGGAGCCCTAGCCCATATGCCGTTGGGCCCGATGCATAACACTCTACTTGACCTGCGCAGTCAGGTGGACCTTAACTCACGGGTCGATCAACTCACACAGAAGGTCGATGATCAGAACAACCTGATCGGCCAGCTACTCAGGCAGATCAACTTGAATCAAGGCCCAAACCTTGGACCTAGGCCTGGGCACGGTTCGGGTCGGGTCAAATTTTGGCCGACCCGCGGGCCAAACAGAAGGAGAGCTCGGTTCTCGG
>NC_047651.1:12417649-12468411 GCF_902201215.1 Prunus dulcis
AAGGAAGCCCAGTTACAGCTGGACAGCCCAACGGATAATTTACATCTCCTACATGCCACCACGCGCCATGCAGAAGCTGGGGGGCATTTGTGGGAACCTAATTAAATCAAAACCCTAGGTCAAATAATTAGGCCAATCAATTTGGGAATTATTTGACCTAATTAGGAGTTACCTAACCTAATTGGGAGTTACCTAACCTAATTGGGAATTACCTAATCAAATTGGGGGTTACTTGATCCCCAATTTAATTAGGGATTTGGTTAATCAATAATTCCTAAATGCACCAACCACACCAACCACACCAACTCCACCAACCACACCAACCTCACCAACCACACCAACTCCACCAACCTCTGAAACCCTAGCCTCCGAGACCTCTATAAAAGCATAGCCACACACAATGGTTGAGGTACGTCTAAATTCCTACTAAAACTCTGCAGAAATTATTTCTCAAAAACCCTAGCCACCCCCTCTCTTTCTCTCTCTCACACAAGGCTCCGGCCACCACACACGGCTCCGGCCACCCGGTTTTCCTTGAATTCCCCTACCTAACTTAGGCATCGGAGGGCCTTTGGCCAACACCCCCCGGGTGTGGTCCTTTTACTCCGATCTGTTTTGCAGGGAGAAAGAGAGGCGGAGAAGACGAAGGAATCTTGGGCGAATATTCTCGTGGGGAAATTTGCTCCCACAACACTCATCAAGAGGTGAGGTATAAACAAATCCAGGATAATGAACTTATTTCAGTATGGATGGTAACTCGATTCCCGCTAGCTCCAACAAATTATCGAGGTATTAGAGTCTAAGAGGATCTGAATTAAACCCTGAGTTATCCTTGTGTGCTTTCCAATTTGGTTGTATGTGTGAAAAATAATGAAATACTAAGTATGATATTTTGGATTTGTCAATTTTTGCATTGATTATTATCCACACGGCTGTGAATGGCACATTAATCCTTGGTGATCAAGAGAATAGACAAGACCAAAAAGGGCTTTATATGACTGTTGCTTCCTATGGAATACCAGTTGGTAAAGAACTACATCCAAATGGTCTCATCAAGCCATAAGATAGCTTTTTGATTTAGGGAGAACATAAATTTGAAATCATAGTTGTGGATATATAAAAAATAAAGGGAAAAATACGAAATTACCCAAAGTTCATACAAGGGAAAAATGCGAAATTACCCAAAGTTCATTAAGTTGCTGCCTTGAGAATCAAGTGCACCAGCCGATACGAGGTTCCCTCTCAGAGGAAGAACCTGCCATATTCCATGACCTTTTATCAAATGCACCAGTCCATATGCGAAATTACCCAACCTAGGGTATATGCATAAGAATTTTTTAAAAAAAGAAAAAAGAATCGTAGTATTCTGGAATATTAATATATATAATGGCCTTTCAAACAATTATTACTAACTTCACATTTGGCTCCTCCCTGGGAATATAGCTGCTAAGAAGGAAATCAAAACAACAGTTTTTAATTTAAATGTGACTCCAATAATGGATTTCTGTAATTAAATCTGACTCTTGGATGATATATGAATCCTCATAACTTTTGGAATAAAATAATAATAATACTTATTAATCTCTATCATTGGCAGAATTAGGGGAAGAAGCGAAAGTCCCTGTAATGTCTCTTTCTGAATCTAGTCCTCCTCTTCCTCTTGGAAAATACCCTTTCTTTATGGAGATACACAGGAAGAAACTTTTCATCAAGTTAAGGCCATCAGTGCTCTTATTGAAACTTTCAAATGGAGGGATGTTATCCTTCTATATGAAAAAACTACATAGATTATGGGAGAGACATCTTTCCATCTTTGATTAATTCCTTTCAAGAAGCAAATGTGAATATTGCATATAAAAGTTGCATTACCTCCTCCTCAACAAATGAACAAATAATTGAAGAGCTCCAAAAGCTCAAGACATTGAAGACTACAGTACTTTTGGTGCATACGTCTCATTATCTTATGCCTTGCCTTTTTCTAAATGCGAAAAAGGTAGGAATGATGAGTGAAGGGTATATATATGCATGGATTCTGACATCAAGTAACATGAATTTCTTGCATTCCAAGGATTTATCTGTGATTGA
Source organism: Prunus dulcis (assembly GCF_902201215.1). Lineage (NCBI taxonomy): Eukaryota > Viridiplantae > Streptophyta > Magnoliopsida > Rosales > Rosaceae > Prunus > Prunus dulcis. The sequence continues at coordinate 12,419,735 of NC_047651.1, forward strand.
ATCATCAATGCAAGGAGTGTTGGGTTTGAAGTCTTATATTCCAGCATCAGCCAGCCTCCAAAATCTTACTACAAGATTGAGGAGGAAATTTTTCATGGAGGATCCCAATATTGAAATAAGAGAGTTAACTGCAGAAGAAATCTGGGCATACGATGCAACTTGGGTGCTAGCAGAAGCAGTAGAGAGGGCAAGGATTTCGCAAACAAGCCAGGAAAACATTGAATTGGACCTACTGGATGATTTGAACGATATTCGATCCTCAAAACATGGAGTTAAGCTTCTTAGACAGATATTGGAAAGTAGGTTTAAAGGTTTAAGCGGTGAAACTCAATATATAAATGGGAAATTGAATTCATGTGCCTTTGAGATGGTAAACGTGATAGGAAAAGGGCAGAGAGGGTTGGATTTTGGACTTCTGCAGAGAAATACTCTCCTGATAGTGGAAGAAACTTACTTTCAACCAAGGATTTGAAAACTATCATATGGCCTGGAGAATCAAACCATTGTTAGAGGTTCAAAGATACAATCGGATGAAATAAAAGTAGTAAGAGTTGGAGTTCCAGCCACCTCAGGGTTCAAGGATCTTGTGGACGTGCACTATGACTCTCTAACCAAGAGACCATCTGTCACTGGTTTCTGTATATATGTTTTCAAAGCTGCAATAAGCGGTTTGCCATATAAAGTAGCCTACGAGTTTATTCCATATATAAGTCAACTTATGATGACCTCATCACCAGGTCTATCTCAAGGTATGTTGATTCAGAAATACAATAGATTAAATGTTAGCTCGTGTATATAAATATCAGAGTAATGTTCTCTTGCATTGCCAAATGAATGCTTATGTTTCCAAATTGTGAACGTGGACCGCACATTCTAGCAAAAACTTACCTGATCGATATAGATACACTAGTTAACAAATTGATCATATTAATAGTATGCGTTCTTGCAAAGGCTTTGAGCTGAACTTATTATGTGCTGCAACTAAGAAGTTCAAAGCTTTTTAAAGCTCAATATATATTATATGATTAATGGTCCAATCTGTCTACTAGTACTTCTCAAAGTTAATACCAATTTCTAACTATTGGTTTTCCATATCGCATATCGGTTGTGCATGACTAAACTAGAATTTTGATGCTGCTGTTGGAGATACAACAATCACGCCTACCAGATCTTTACAAGTTGATTTTACAATACCATTTACTGACTTGGGTGTGGGGATGTTAGTACCAAATCAAAAGGAAAACAAGTGGATTTTCTAGACACCTCTTTCAGCCAGTCTTTGGATAAAAAGTGCTGGGTTTCTTTATCCTAACGGGTTTCATCATGTGAGTAATTGAGCATCCTATCAACCTAGAATTCCAGGGCTCTCCATCGCAGCAAATCGGTACAGAATTACGGTTCTCCTTTTCAACCATTGTGTTTGCTCACAGTAAGTGCTCTGTCTCAAGCCTTTTTTATTTGTACTAGTTTCCCTGCCAAGACAATGTTTAACTCAAATTTTTTATTTATCAGATCTTGTTTATTATAAAGTTGTTGATAACTCAAATCTTGATTGCTAATATAATGTCAATTTCAAATAGATTTCTAAAGTTGAGCATCTGTTTATGATAAATAATGAATCTCATCAGTTTCTCATTCATAATTAATGTAAGAGAAATGAGCAATGATACTTTTCTTTTTCTTTTGCTCGATTTTAAATATCTTTTACAGATTGACATATGTCGAAATGCTGAAATGTTGTTGTACTTCCGAAATTTATCAATCTTGGAGCTTCTTGGTTCGGTCAAAGCCCCTTAGCTTACATGCTCTCTCTTTTTCAGGCAATCTACGTTTATGAGACGCGTGGCATTGCAAATCAACTCGGTGAGAATCAATCTTCACTTTGTTAGTGTCGACTATGAGAAACGAAATTTACTGAGATACTGGTTCATGCTCACATAAGACAAGCACTGCTCAGGCTGAAAATGCTCCAGAGAGTTTGAATCATGAAGCCTTCCTTGAACCTAGAGGATTGGCGACCTTAAGTCTTAAATGAAAATTTACTTGCTGCCAAAGGTAATAACATTCTGTTGTGAATTTGCTGCTACTCTTCAGGGTGTACCATCCATATGGTTTAGTAAGTCAAGGCCGAGGCTTTTAAAAACTTGTAATCGTACACGCTTTATATTAATATTATTATAACAAGTTCCTTGTTGACCAAAAAAACATAAAAATAATTTTTTTATAACAAGTTCCTTAAATTATCATAACGAATGCAACACGCTTGAAAGAATATTCACTTTGAATTTGTCACCTGTCATATTCTAGCTATATCACCATTCACAAAGTCTTGGTCAACCTATACACATTGCTTTCTGGAAGTTCCAAATAACTGAAATTTCTTATAACTTGCAGTCCACAGCCCTCCCACTAATTAAAGAGAAGTAAACGGTATCTTGATAGTGATAGTTTTCCTCCTTAGACAGCAATTTATTTCACTAATATAAATTAATGTTCTCGGGCGATCTAGCGCTAATTAATTAACATATAGCATTATATATATGCAGGCTGATACTGATCAGGTGTTAAACCAAACAATAGAGAAGCAGAAATTAAGTTGGTCTCTTGTGTATATGGAGTTTCAAGGGAAGAAGCAAACCATCCTCTGCCTGTCCTTTGTGACCTTGTTTGGCCTCCTAGGTCTCTTGTGTGCTGAAATTGATGGCAGTCCCAATATTGTTGTGGAAGAGGTTCATGTTGGTTTGATTCTTGATATGGGGTCAAGGGAAGGAAAGATTATTTTCAGCTGCATTTCAACAGCCCTGTCTGATTTCTATCATCTGCATAATAACTACAGCACAAGAGTAATTCTGCACACCAGAGATTCCAAAGGAAAAGCTCTACATGCTCTATCAGCTGGTAAGCCACATATTAATATTTTAGTCTTTTAATTTTCTTTCTAGACTTTGTTATAATGATTATAATAAAAAAAAAATTATAAGAAACTATCATTATATAATTTTATCTTAAACTCTAGTTGCGATCTTCAACCAAATGCAGCTCTAAATCTTTTGGATAAGATCAAAGTGGAAGCAATAATTGGTGCACAAACAAGAATGGAAGCAAACCTATTGGCAGAGTTAGGAGAAGAAGCTAAAGTCCCTGTATTGTCACTTTCTGGACTTCGTACTAGTCCTTTCGGTGCTCCTGGCGAATATCCCTTCTTTGTTGAGATTACACAAGATGAAACTTCTCAAGTTACGGCAATCAGTGGCCTTCTTGAAATGTTCAAATGGAGGGATGTCATCCTTCTATATGAGAACACAGATTATGGGAGAGACATCATTCCATTTTTTATCAACTCCATTGAAGAAGCAAATGTGACTATTGTATATAAAAGTTGCATTGCTGCCTCCTCAGCAGATGAACAGATCATTGAAGAGCTCCGCAACCTCACAAAGTTGAAGACGACGGTATTTGTGGTGCATGCATCACATTTTCTTGTTCCTCGCCTTTTCTTGAATGCAAAAAAGTTAGGCCTACTGAGTGAATGTATCACATGCTTTCTCATGTTCATCAACTTTTCTTGAATGCAAAAAAGTTAGGCCTGCTCAGTGAAGGGTATGCTTGGATCATGACATCAACTAGCATGAATTTCTTGCATTTTTCCATGGACCCATCTGTAATTGAGTCAACGCAAGGAGTGCTCGGTTTGAAGTCTTATACTCCAGCATCAACCCGCCTCCACAATCTTACTTCAAGATTGAGGAGGATATTTTACATGCAGGATCCTAACATAGAAGTAAGTGCGGTAATCCCAGATGGAATTTGGGCATATGATGCAACTTGGGCTCTAGCTGAAGCAGTTGAGAGGACCTGGACTTCTACAGGATTGAACCTAGTGAATTTAAACAATATTACATCCTCCAAACATGGACTTCTGCTTCTTCAAGAGATATTGCAAACAAGGTTTAAGGGTTTAAGCGGTGAAGAAATTCAATATCCAAATGGGAAGCTAGTTTCGACTGCAATTGAGATTGTGAATGTTATAGGAAAAGGGGAAAGAAGGGTTGGATTGTGGCCATGTGAAGAAAAACACACAAGAGATTCCTACCCACTTAATAGCAGAAGAAATTTACTTTCGACCAACGATCTCGAAACAATCATATGGCCTGGAGGATCATCAACCATCCCAAGAGGTTCAAAGATGCAATTGAGTAATAGTTCCAAAATAAAATTAAGAGTTGGAGTTCCAGTGAGAATAGGGTTCAACGAACTTGTGCATATGAAACATGATAATCAAACCAATCGAACATATTTCACAGGCTTCTGCATCGACGTATTCGAGGCTGCAATTAGAGCATTGCCGTATGAAGTAGATTATACCTTCATTCCATTTCGGATTGGCATTAATGAAAGTTACGATGATATTGTTTACCAAGTTTTTCTCCAGGTATGCTTAATTTGAAATTAAAAATTTATATCAGGTGGAATATAAATATTATGTTGGATAAATACATCTGTAATTGTATGCTAGTAACTTGTAATGCAAAAATAGATTTGCATCTCATTATATTACATTTTGATTATTTAATCTGTCTAATTTTTAATTTTTCGTTTTCCTGCCACACACTTTTGCATATTGGGGAACGTATTTGAACTAGACATTCGATGCTGTTGTTGGGGATACCACGATCACATCGGAGAGATCTCAGAATGTGTGTTTTACAATACCATATACTGACATAGGTGTGGGGATGCTAGTATCAAATGAAAATGAAGACATGTGGTTTTTCTTGAAACCTCTTTCGGCAGATCTTTGGATCACAACTGCGGTTTTCTTTATCTTGACCGGTTTCGTTGTGTGGGTAATTGAGCGTCCTGTCAACCCAGAATTCCAAGGCACACATTCGCAGCAAATCGGAACCATATTATGCTATGCCTTCTCAACCCTTGTGTATGCTCATAGTAAGTGCACGATATCTCACTACTTCTTTCAATTATTCAAGTTTACTGCTAATTAATTTCAGTCTCTATGAAACAACCCTTGTGTTTTCTGATTAATTAACACAGATATGAGAAAGAGTAGCATTATGAATTATATTTTTCTGGCTGAATTCTCTTAATTCAAAATGATTCCTTGTTCACTTTTAGTCACTCAAATTCCCTTACTCATATCCATTCAGATGAAAGAACGAACTCAAATTACGAATACAGTTGACCATCAGTCTTGAATTAGTTTAGAGTTGATTTGCTAAGATCACCTGGAAATGAAATTTTGTCTTTTTGATGCAGGGGAGAAGTTGTTAAACAATTTAGCAAAGTTTGTAGTGATCATATGGGTTTTTGCTGTGCTTATATTGACTTCCAGTTACACAGCAACTCTGACATCAATTATGACAGTTAACCAAATACGATTAAACTCAGGAGGGGACTATATAGGTTACCAATCAGGTTCATTCACCCAGGGAGTGGTAAAGAACTTGAATTTCAAAGGTCTTAAACCCTACAATTCGGTTGAAGAATATGCTCTCGCTTTATCAAGCGGAAGTAAGCATGGTGGTGTCTCTGCTATCGTTGACGAGGTTCCATTCATTAAGATCTTCCTTGCACACTATCCTACTGGCTACTCCATGATTAAACCCGAATCTAGCACCAATGGTTTTGGCTTTGTGAGTAACCTCCCTTAAATTAAGTTATGCATTAATAATAAGTTGTATTTCCTCTGAAACTAGCAAGATTAACATTTATAGTTTCTGTAGTTTTTTATGATTTTCCAATTTGATCCTTGTATTTCTGATTCTGACAATTAAGTGCATGTACTTAAGCTTAAATAAAATCTAATATGTTAAATGTGGCTAGATGGAAAATTGACGTGAAAAGAGCTTTATGATTATGTCCATCCATTTAATTACAAATATGCATTGCAAATCAAAACTATATGGAGAAAAGCAGAAAATCAGAAAGTAAGCATGCTGATTACATCGTTGTTCATCTTTTTTTGTGTACGTAGGTTTTCCCTAAAGGTTCGAAATTGGTCCATGATATGTCAATGCAAATTGAACAAATGAGAGAAGAGGGAAAGCTTATGGAGATGGAGAAGGTCTGGTTTGATAAGAGAACAATTCTCATGTTTGACAACACAACGAGTGATCCCAATACTCTAAACTTCCATACTTTTCGTGGTTTATTTCTCATTACTGGGGTATCTTCAGCTTTTGCTATTTTCATATTCATAATATTCCCACTCAAAGAAAAATGGTATGCCGTGAAGAAATTCAGATTTAGATATCAGGTTCGAGAAAAGCTGCAGCGTGTAAGGAAATTCTTCTCTCGCAAAGTTTCCAATGAAACCGAAGAAAACCAGTCGACAGATAGTGCATGAAGCTAAGTATTATGGTATGTAGAACTAGATATTGCTCCCCATTGTAGTCGCTGAGGTTGTACGGGAGCTGTGTGAAATCGTGATTTTGCAATGCTAAGGTTGTGTTTTATTAGGTATATATTGTACAAACAGATAAAGTCACTTATAAGCGACATGCAGTTTTTTCTTTAATCTTTTGTTTTCTGAAAGCAAAACCTATTATTGACATAATAATCAAAAGCAATAAGAGAAAGATTTATACATAACCCAATCAAGTACTAGGTCATCTATGAGATTTCGGGATACTGGTGCGAAATTAAAAAGTGAATCGTCTTTAAATCCCAAACGTATACTAGCGCTAATGTAGATTGGTGAAGATCACCCATGATTAAAAGTTGGAGCACCCCCATGCATTATTTGCTTATTGTCTTCCCAATATGAATAATACCAGGATCTGTCATGCTCCTTGTAAACGACAAGAAGAACATCCTCTATCGATCTCCCTATAAAGGGCACTATAGTAATTCCAAAGGTACAGCTATCCTAATCAATCAGGGGTGCATCCACCAAAACATGGTCTGCCCATTAAAATGCCAACCTAGTTTTAAATTATTGAAATTTTAGTACTTTGTTGAAGCACCATGATCAATGATTTTGTAAGACATAATTGGATGTCAAAACGGTTTTCGATTTGTCTAATTTCTTGAAGCAACGATGATCTATGAATGTATACTTAAAAAAATTCCAAATGTACAGCTATCCATGTTACACCCCGGACCGGCTCCGCCGTAGCGCGATATTGTCCGCTTTGGGCCTGGCTACATTCTCACCAGCCCGCACGGTTTTGTTTCTGAGTTCACGAAGGGCAACTTCCCAGGGTGGTCACCCATCCCGGGATTGCTCTAGCCTCCAACTCGCTTAACTTTGGAGTTCCTACGACCCAAAGCCAGTGAGCTCCCAAAGGCCTCCACTATATTGGATGCGAGGTGTGCCATATAAGGCACATCACCCCCTCTCCGCTTGGTCGATGTGGGATCTCACAATCCACCCCCTTAAGGGATCGACGTCCTCGTCGGCACACTCGCACCACACGGCAGAGTGGCTCTGATACCAAACTGTCACACCCCGGACCGGCTCCGCCGTAGCAGGATATTGTCCGCTTTGGGCCTGGCTACATTTTCACCAGCCCGCACGGGTTTGTTTCTGGGAGCTCACGAAGCAACTTCCCAGGGTGGTCACCCATCCTGGGATTGCCCCAGCCTCCAACTCGCTTAACTTCGGAGTTCCTACGAACCCGAAGCCAGTGAGCTCCCAAAAGGCCTCGTGCTATGAGGATGCGAGGTGTGCCATATAATGCACATCACCTCCTCTCCGTTTGGTCGATGCTGACAGGACCTGCCCCGGAATTTCCCGGAAACCAGAGCGGACCCCGTCTTTGTTCCGACATCACCCCGATGTCGGGCCCACTTACTAAAAACCGAGACTCTTTACCAAAATTTTGGCAGAGTCCCCCCTGTAAAGTTAAGAAACCCAACAGATTTCAACCTGCATCAAAATACATAATAATCCCAACCAGCAGCATGCTTTAAAGCGAACAAACAATTTACAATGAAATGGCCTCAGGCCTCACAAATCAAACCCTAACAGGGCGATAACAGAGCATGTCTAAGAACTTCAATTTCAACAAAACAGAGTTCAAAGGAAATAACATGAAGAAAGAGTCCTACGAAGGCTCAAGGCTCGGAAGCGCACGATCCGGCTGTGCTGCGGAGCTCAGTCAACTACTGGCTGGGGGCGCAAAACAGAAAATTGTGAGTGGACAAAAATAAATTCAGTTCAGTGTAAACCAACGTAGTATAACCCCACCGTTTAGAAAACCATGCAAGAAATTCCATGCATCTTAAAACCTTCATACTCAAGTATATATATATATATATAATATATATAATATATAAAAACAAATCAATACCAGATGCCAAGTCCAAAATCCAAAAAGAACACTTTATAAAACCCACCATCCAAAACTTATAAGTCCCACAACCAAACTCTCGAAAGCGTACCCATTGGCACGACCGGCAAAGAAGTATCCTCACCGAAAAACATGAATGAATGGATTATATATATAAATATATAATATAAGAGATATATATAATATAAATATGACCATCACCTAGTTGTACCGGGGAAACAATCCAACCGGGGGATTGTTTGACTAGTCACCCTGGCAGAGTCCTCATGATGAGTCCTCAATCCACCATGTGACTAGGGAACGAGCCGTCCAACTGGGGGACCAACTCTCAGCCAGCACGTACCGTCGATAACCTCAAAACCCGTACGTCTGTGATCAGTCCTACGCGCGCAGACTACCCAATCAAGGGTCTACAGCAACATCCCGTCAAGGATGCCCCGGGTTCCGATTCTTCCAAGTATCTCAAGTATCCGTATCCAAGTTCCAAATCAGGGGAGGTACATAGGGTAGTGCTTATAGCACACCAAACTGACATTCTATACTCACCACTTTCCACAATCTCATCTCAACAACCCAAGTACCTCGCACATAACCAATATATATAGAAATCCCCGAATCCATATTTTCATACTCAAGATACTCAAATATGTTAAAACCCAAAATATATTTTCAATGCCTCATAAAAATATCCCTTTCAGCAACTGAGTAAATACTATATCCAAAAATACCATTTAAAACATCATGCATAATATTTCCCAAAATCCATATAAATATACTTTCAATACCCTACTATGCCAAAGCACTATATAGACTTCAAATTCAACCCATGAATATAACATATTCAATAAATCGTTTAAACATTATGCATAAATCTTTCATTAATAAAACCATGCATAAGATTTGAAAACAAAGTCCACTCACAAGTAGTCCCACGCTGCTTGACCCTGAGAGGGTCCCGCCTGCTGCGTATGCGTGGTCGGAGTACCTAATTCAGAATACGTACACGAGATTAATACGAAGCGTTTCGAACAAGTACTTTGAATTAAATATCCTAATTTCCCAGGGTTCTAGTAAGTGTACTAGGAACGCGACGTTCTAAGGTCCAACTACCCAATTTGGACGATGGAACAGCTTCGGGAGACACTCGGTCAACTGACGGTCAAACTTCCCAATTCGGGTCAACCGGGCCCACGGGACCCACGACCTCCATTTTACAATCCGAAAGTTCCTAAAGGTTCCCCAAGGTCTAAGATACCCGTCTCGCAAGTTTAGTTCGAAACGGACGGTTAGATCGCTTACGATCGCACAATCGGACGGTTAATATAAAACACAAACTTTAAGTTATTGAATCGGAACATCCGGGGTTCCGATTCACAATCCGCGAAGTCCTATACGATCCTAGGAATACCTAGAACAACATATTTTAATTCGGGAAGGATCTAACGGTCGGAACCTATCGAACCCGGATAACGCACAATATGCGAAAATCCGTTCGATAGTCAAACGACATCCGAATTGAGATCCTCAAAATCCTATGCGCTCGTGACAACCTAAGGATCTCATCGGGTTAATTTGCAGCCTCACCGGCCTCGTTCACGCGCCGCCACACGCGCCGACAGCGCGTGGGTGTGTAGAGAAATTCTGGGAACGGAAAAACTCCACACCCGAGCTCACCCTTTCGGCTACAGATTCTACTCGACGAGTGTAACACTTTATTCAACTACACCAAGGTCCAATTCGGACGGCAAGTGGCCGGAATCGACGTCGGAAACTCACGGTTTAACCCGGAACTTCACGGCCTCGATCCGACGACCACCGTCGACATCGTCATCGCACAACCTAGGAAACAGCTAGAAGGGAAGGAGAGCTACCTGTTCCAAGCGACGGCGCAGCTCGAGATGGCCGGAAACGTCGCCGGCGACGTCGGCAGTTTCAGCTGATTTTCACGTCGTCGCCACCGCCGTTTGCTGGGTTTTCGATCGGAGAAAAGGGGTGGGCTGGGTAGAGGAGGAAGAGATGAAGCTTTTGCAAGAAACGGCGCCTCAAACGGAGGTCGGACGGCGAAGTTCTCGCCGTCTGAAGTTCCGGCGAAAAATTGAAACGGGGAGGGGGGTTCAGCCGCGGGAGAGAGAGAGAGAGAGAGAGAGAGAGAGAGAGAGAAGTCAGATATTTTAAACCCAATTTTGAAATATTTACGGTTTTGCCACTGTCGATGTTTTGATCGTAACTTCTTCGTTACAACTCCGATTCAAGCCTACCGCGTGTCTACGAATTCGTCTCAGTACCACCTACCCAAAAATACCAATCACTGCCCCCAAACACTTTTCGGGCAAGAAAATGACCAATTTACCCCTACCCTAAGGGTAAATTCGTAAATTCGCTTAAATAATTTAAAATAGGAATTAAATTCAGAGTCGGGGTGTTACAATCCACTACTACATTTTACTATTTGCGCGATGACATTTTGCACGACGATAATAATTTCGTCGGCAATAAATACTTGTGCGACGAACGAGTCATTCGTAGCACAAAATATCAAAGATAATAATTTTATAGTTCAAGACTTGCATAATGAACATTTTCGTCGCGCAAGAAGCCTTAGCATGACCTAACACTAAATCATCACGCAAAATTAGGAAGGAAAACGCAGGTTTATTTTATTTGGCGCCAAAAGCCTGCGCAACGACACGTGTTGTCGCTAAAGAACACCTAGCGCAACGGTAAATGTTATCGTCGCGTAAAGTTACCTCGAAAAATGTGAGCTGTTTTAGTTGGCTCCAAATACTTGCGCGATGACAGTTGTCGTTGCAAAAGAATACTTAGCGCGACGACACAGGTTGTTGTCACGTAAGAAAACGTGGGATTTTTTTATTTGGTGCCAATTTCTTGCGCAACAAAAAATTATGTCGTTGCGTAAAGTTTGATGCCGACACAACTATGCGCGACGAGATTGATCAGTCGCGTGACGAAATTTTGTGGGACGAAAACATTGTTTCGTCGCGCAAAAGTTAGGAAGAAAACACGTGCTTGCGCGACGAAAACGGTATGTTGGGCGACGAAATGGAACACTTGGGCGACCAAATTGAGTTGTTGCGCGACGATTTTTTTTTTGCGCGACGATACTTTGCGCTACGAAAATAACTTCGTCGCGTAAAATCCTTCTCTATATAACCAGGATTCTGCCATTGCAGAGGCAGACTTAAAAAAAAAAGCTCTGCCTCTGCTTCTGCTGAGAATTCAGTACGTTCGTTGGGTAAGTATTTTTTGTCGTTAGTTAAAAAGTATTAATGTAAATTCATGCTAACGCTATTAATTTTGTTCTCTTTAGGGATATTTGTAATTAGCGATTGATGGAGAACGATTCAGAAGGTATTTTATTCGTTTTATATTTTAAAAATATAAAATTAATTACATTATGTTAAACTTAGTTTGTTATGTTTATATCTTTTTTTATATGAAATTATATTTATATTATGTTGTTAAATTGTGCGTGACGTAGCACACTGTGTTGTGATGTACGAAGTGAATTGAAATTAACTTCGTACTTTTTGTTTATTTTTAGTAAAACTTAGTTTCTAGTTCGAGATTAATTGGATTTCGTGCATGGATGCGTAAAGCATGACTGCGGTCCAATTAATTCTTGAATTTTTCCCTTATTTAGACAGTTTGGGAATGCATAGTCATGTCACGTAATGTACAGCTACAGGATTAGGTTTCGGTTATGGAAATTTCGGTGTCATCTCTGTACGTTCTTCGGGTAGTACATAGGTATTTTATACCTATGGTACACCTCAAGAACTGTACTGAGATGCTGCCGAAATTTAGCCACATCGAAATCTAATATCATGTAGCCGTAAATTACGTGACAAGACTACGCATTCCCGAATGAAGGATTTTATTGAGTTTGTGTGAAGTTGTTGTGATTGTGGTTCCAGAAATTATAAGCATGAGGTGGATACAGAACCCGAAGAGATGTGCAGATGAATACTTGGATGGAACTAGAATCCAAGTATTTTATTGAGTTTTCACGTACACACAACCCGGACGCAACTAGAATCCGTTGTCCTTGTAGGAGGTGTAACAACACGTTGTGGGAGTCAGTTGAAAATGTTGGATTTCATTTAGTAAGGGATAGAATGATTGAGACATATAGCATTTGGTACCTTCATGAGGGACAATTAGACAATGCTTCGTCTTCAAATGCTACAAGAGTGGACAATGTTTAACCTATTGTGGATCCTAATAAACAAGTCATGGATATTATAAATGATGTTTTTCCATTTGCATCGACCAACATCAATCAGGAATGGGAAGATGACGTGCCTACCCTAATGGATAGTGCATAGTTCGAACAATATGAACAACTATTAAAAAATGCAAACCAAGAGTTATACCTAGTGTGCAAGAGATTTTCCGTTCTCACGGCCATTGTGGACCTAATGCATGGAGAAATAAAGTATCGTATGTTGAACCTGTATTTCGATTACTTTTTGGGGGTTTTCAAGAGAATACTTCTGACAGACAATTGCTTGCCGAAAGACCGTAGACAAGTGCAAAAGGTGTTGAATGGTCTTGGATTGGGTTATGGAAAAATTCACGCTTGCAAAAACAATTGCATGTTATTCTACAAAGAGTATGAAACATTAGAGACATGCCCTATATGCAATGAGTCGAGGTTCAAAACGACATCTCAGAATAGAATGACTAAGATCCCACAAAAAGTCATGCGTTATCTGCCCCTGAAACCTAGGCTGTAGCGATTGAATATGTCAACGCATACTGCCACAGACATGAGATGGCATAAGGAAAAATGGGTGGATGACAATGTGATGCGGCATCTTGCAGATGGGGAGGGCATGGAAAGAATTCGATCGAACATTCCCCAAGTTTGCTGCTGAACCTCAAAATGTTAGATTGAGACTTGCCACTGACAGATTCAATCCGTACGGGGTTTTAAACCAATACCACGACACTTGGCCAATTTTTGTATTTCCATATAATTTGCCGCCTTGGAAATGCATGAAACAAGAATACATGATGATGACTGTTTTGATAACTACGGATCCTGGCAGGTCAATCGATGTTTACTTAAGGCCGTTGGTTGATGAGCTGAAGGATTTATGGATAAATGGTGTGCGCACATACGATAAATCCACTAGGAAAATGTTCACTTTGCAAGCAGCAGTTATGTGGACTGTTAATGATTTTCCGGCATATATGGCATGCTCTGTATGCAAGGAAGATGTAACTTCTGGTTGGCACGCTGAAAAAGTTTGTTACCTTGGTCATCGGCAATGGTTACCATGGGACCACAAGTGGCCGGAAAAGGATAAAGAGTTCGACGGGAACACATAGCATCTCCTTAGACCTAGAGAATGGTCCAGTGATGAGATCTTGGAACAGCTTAATCATTTGGATTTTGTCCTTTTAGGAAAATAGTTAGTCGAACTAGACCTTCTACACATTTGAACTAGATGCACAAGCCTATGTTTTTTGAGCTCCCATATTGGTCGAAACTAAAATTGAGGCACAATATCGACGTTATGCATGTTGAGAAAAATGTATTTGACACATTGATGGGCACGATTCTAGATATCAAGGGCAAGACAAAGGACACGATTAAAGCTCGTCTTGATTTAGAAAGAATTGGCATACGAAGGGGTTTATGGATGAATATAGACATTGATAAAGCTAGAAGGGATCTTGCATTTTTTTTTTCCATGAAACTGAATGACAAAAAAGATTTTCTAAAGTGTATATCATCTGTAAAGTTTTCCGATGGGTATGCTTCTAATATCACGCGTTTTGTAAATGTTGACGGGGGTAAATTTGCTTTACTAAAGAGCCATGACTGCCATGTGTTTATGCAACGCCTACTTCCTGTGGGTATTCGACACCTATTGCCGGAAGATGTAGTGAAACCAATCATATTGTTGTCTAGATTTTTTTCCCAACTGATGGCAAAAACGTTGTGAAAGATAGACATAATCTATTGCGCCATGACATTGTCCAAGTCTTATGCAAGTTTGAGATGATATTCCCTCCAGCTTTCTTTACAAGTATGATCTACGTGATGGTTCACTTGCCAGAAGAGGCATTGCTTGCTGGGCCTGTCAACTATTGCTAGATGTATCCAATCAAAAGGTATATAATCCTCATCATTTGTTTATGCATCCTTTTCCCAGGCTTGCTAATTTGTAGCGTACTGTTTTCTTTTGGCAGGCTTCTTGGAGAGCTGAAAAAAACTGTACGCAACAGGGTGAAGCCCGAACGATCAATTATAGAGGCTTGGGATCAATATGAGTTGCTTACTTTCTGTGGAATGTATTTAAAAAATGTGCAGATGGCTTTCAATCATCCTCAGTGCAATAATGATGAAGGTGTGAGAAATGAGAAACTTTCTATTTTTGCCCAGAGTGCACGACCTTTTGGAGATCCTGCACGAGGAGAGTCGTTTTCCAGGAATGACATGGAGGTAGGGCATTGGTTCGTACTGAATAATTGTGATGAGATAATGGCATACTTAGACGAGCATGAAGAGATGATGAAGCTAGAACATGCATCACATTTGGTTGCTAAGAAACACCGTGAATTGTTTTCACAATGGTTTTTGGAATATGTAAGTTATAAATGCTTTGTATTTGACATATATATTCTAGTATTTAATTTTCTCAAACTAACATGTGAATGTGTTTGTATAATATTAGGTGAATAAGTTGAAATCATCGAATTCCCCCACTTACAGTGAAGAGTTTATATAACTTGGCGTTCGGCCCGATTCGTGCTGAATTGTTCACGGGTTGCCATGTTAATGGCGTTAAGTTTTTGGGAACTGCACGAGATGACAAGTTGTGTACGGACATTGATTTCAATGGCGAAACTACGGACATTGATTTCTATGGCAAACTCACAACTGTCGTGCAATTGCTTTACAAAGACAGATACCAAGTGATCATGTTTAAGTGTCGATAATTTGACACAAACCCAAATAGGCAGGGAAGTATTAAAATCGACCATAGCTTACTATCTGTAAACATTAACATAACTTGGTATGATGACGACCCTTACATTTTGGCAAATATGGCAACACAAATTGTGTATCTAGATGATCCTAAAGGCGAGAGCGGTTGGAAAGTTGTTCAGAAGATGGATCAGAGGAACATGTATGCTGTACCAGAACTAGATCCAACTGACAACGACGTCGACAACGTTGCTGACCAACGTTTAGAATATTTGATGGAAAATGATGCGAAAACACTTCAAAATACAAATGTTATACAAAAACTATTTCAGATACAAGGAGTGTCTTCAATCAAAATACCAATTCAGTCAATTACAATTGACCTCGGTGATCTTCCACGATAAGGGAAACCGAAAGTGATGATAGTGACGATAATGAAAGTTATTATACTTCAGATGATGAATAATGCAATTTCTTTTGACTCGCTATGTAAAACATAGTAAATGAAATTTTTTGTAATTTACTTATGTTAGTGTAAAGATTTTGGCAACTATGCTTGTTTGAATATTTGTACTTGTTATATCCAAACCTTATGGACTAAAGAGAAATGAAACATTGTTAAATAAATTGTTATATCCAAACCCTTTTGGTAATATTTTTGAAAATTGTTTTTGGTGAACAATTTTAAAAAAGGAAAATGAGAAACAAACCCTAACATTTCCTTAGCAAAAAGGAAAAAATGAAAATGAGAAACAAACCTTAATATTTATTTGGAGAAATGAAACATTGTTACACACATATTATAATATCAGTCCCGATCTCTTAGACCACAGGAGTCCAAGAGATTGTGGTCACCCACCGTTGGATATTAATCCAATGGTTGAAAATTTTTTTTTTGTTGAATTTACATCCAACGGTGAGTAACTACAAATCTCTTGGACCCCTGTAGTCCAAAAGATCAGGACTGATTATAATATATAATATACATATATACATATATACATATATACATATATACATATATATATATATTATATTATAATATACATATATACACGTATATACATGTATATAATATATGTGTACATAGGTGTATCGATATATTATAAAATATACATTTTGGTATAATACATGTATATATATAGATAATATATATGGATATGTTATAATAATAATAATAATATACGTGTACATACGTGTATATATTTATATTATAATATATACATATAGTATAAATATATAATGTATACGTGTATATACGTGTGTATATGTATATTATAACACATACATGGGTATAATATATATACACATATGTGTATATATACGTACATATTCGTATTATAATATATATTACATATATACATGTATGCTATTATTATGGTATTAATATATATATGTATATGTACGTATATGGATATATTATAATAATATACGTGTATATATCTACATGTATTTATATATATATATATATATATGTGTGTGTGTGTCCCTGTTTTGTTTTGTTTTTGTTTTTATCTTCAACAAATGCATAACAAATTAAATAAAAATCACAAAAGTACACTGAAAAATGCTATAAACTCATGAAATAATCATCCATTACGGAGATCTAAAATCATAATTTCTCATATTTTAATTAATGGGAGATCATTGAATCAAAGAAACAATAGTGTATTGCATAGAATGTTTTGATTTGTCTAAGAAGAAAGTTAAGTTTTTATTATTGCTTTGTATTCTTAGAATTTATAATTATATTGAAGTTAAGTTTCAATTATGGAGATGTAAATTCATGATTCGGAATATTGAAGTTAATGATAATCAATGGATCAAAGAAACAAGATTATAAGGTGGTATAATGTTTTGTTATCACCTTTAAAAAAACAAAAATATCGCGGGTTGATGGTTTAGGGTAAAAACTAAATGGAGATGTAAATTCATGAAACCTTTCATTTTTAAACACTAAATGTCTCATAGGTAGCCTAATGGCCAGCATCAGGGTTGAAATTGACGAGGGATCACTGTTCTCGTTTACTTGCACTACTACATTTTACACTTTGCGCGACGAAGAGAATTTCGTCGCGCAAAATACATTGTAGTCGCACAAATTTTAACGCGACAAAAACTTCGTCGCGCAGAATCCGTCGCGCAAAGATCGTGAAGAAAGACTTTGCGACCAAGTTTTTTCATTGGTCGCGCAAAGTGACTTTGCGCGACGAAAAAATATTGGTCGCTCAAAGTAACTTTGCGCGACGAAAAAATATTGATCCCGCAAAACTTTGCGCGACGAAACAAATTGGTCGCGCAAAGGTTTGCGCGACGAAAAATATTCGTCTCGCAAAGTTTTGCGCGACAAAAAACATTGGTCGTGCAAAGTCTCAAAAAAATTTAAAAAATAAAAAATTCCCGCGTTCCATTTTTGGTACCCGCCCACATTTTTAGAGTTTTGCGCGACGAACACTAACGTCGCGCAAATATTTGCGCGACGAAATATTTTTTTGTGTTTTAAATTTTTTTAATTAAAATAAACTAATTTTTACTTTTTATTATTATTTCTTTAATATTAATTTATTCAAATTTTTACTTTTTAAATATAATTTAATTGTATGATTTTTTTTAAATCACTTTAATTTAAATTGATATTAATTTAATTATAGTAATTTTTTAAATTTTTACTTTTTAAATTTAATTTAATTGTAAGATTTTTCTTAATTACTTTAATTTAAATTGACATATTCAAAATAAAATTACATATGAAAAATAGTGATCAAATTATCCAATAAATATTTATATATATATAATATTCAAAATGTACACATGAATTAACAAAGTACAATAATAAAATCCTAATACAAGCATATTGTGGTGGTAGTGGTGGATAATATGTTTTGATAGCTTCCTAATCCTCAACTTTAGCCATCAAAGTCTCGATGATTACCTACAAAAAAACAAATATGGTCAAATAACATGCATAATCTCCCCTAAAATTGTTATACCACAAATCCAACCCAAACTCCAATCTCTCCCCTTTACTCAACCCCAAACCCCACACAAACTCAAAACTAACTCCAAAAACACATATTAATGAAAAAAAATTTAAAATTTGGAGAGAATATACCTTTTGGCAAGATTGAGAGTGAGTGAGAATGAGAGGGAGAAGTGAGTGTGAGAAATTAGATAAGATAGTGATAGAGAGATGAGAGAGTGAGAGATAGTGAAAAGATAGATGAGAGAGTGAGTGAAAGTGAGAGATAGTGAAGAGAGAGATGAGAGATTAAGTGAGAGGAGTGAGTGTGAGAGAAAGGGTGGGATTTGGGGAGAGGGAAAGAGAGAGGAGAGGTAAGAGTAGAGAAAGAAATTGAGAAAATGGTGGAGGAGTTATTTCGGTTTTTAAAAACCGTATCACTTTGCGCGACGAAAATACAGTTGGTCGCGCAAAGTTTTGCGCGACGAAACATATTGGTCTCGCAAAGTTTTGCGCGACGAATATAGAAATATTGGTCGCGCAAAGTCTAAAAATTATTTTTTGAAAAAAAAAAATTTCCCGCATCCCATTTTTGGTACCCGCCAAAATTTTTAAATTTTTGTGCGACGAAAAATACATATTGGTCGCGCAAAGTCTAAAACAATTATATAAAAAAATTCCCGCGTCCCATTTTTGGTACCCGCCCAAATTTTTGCGCGACGAAAAATATATATTTGTCGCGCAAAGTTTTGCGCGACGAAACATATTGGTCTCGCAAAGTTTTGCGCGACGAATATAGTAATATTGGTCGCGCAAAGTCTAAAAAAATTATTTTTTTTTAAAAAAATTCCCGCATCACATTTTTGGTACCCGCCAAAATTTTTAAATTTTTGTGCGACGAAAAATACATATTGGTCGCGCAAAGTCTAAAACAATTATATAAAAAAATTCCCGCGTCCCATTTTTGGTACCCGCCCAAAATCTTTAAATTTTTGCCCGAGGAAAAATACATATTGGTAGCGCAAAGTCTAAAACAATTATATATAAAAATTCTCCGTGTCCCATTTTTGGTACCCGCCCAAATTTTTGCGCGACAAAAAATATTGGTCGCGCAAAGTCTAAAGTTTTTTTTTTTTTAATTTTAAAAACCCGCGTCCCATTTTTGGTACTCGCCCAAATTTTTTGAGTTTTGCACGACGAACTGTTGGTCGCGCAAACTTTTGAGAGACGAAAAATTGGTTCGTAGCACAATATTTATAAAAATAATTGTTATGAATAATAAAAAAATAAAAATATTTTATTTTATGATTTAAAATATAATTAAGGTGAAAGCTACTTAATAAATGTATATACTATTCAATTTCTTAAGTGTTATATGTACAAAATAAATAAATTTAAAGCTACTTAATAAATAAATATATATACACACACACACACACTTCAACGATCTAACCATAAGACTTGTTTGTATATACTTCAAGATCGTATACCCCAAAAATCACAAAAAACAAACATTCAGAGATCTAGTAACGGGACAAAACTTTTCGATAGTTATAAATGAAAAATCACGATTTAACGGTTATTTTAACTCCGATTTTGATGATTTTTTTACAGCTACACTCCTTGACCCTATATGAATACAATGACTAATTTGATCTTCAATTTAAAACATTTGCACTAGTGGATACCACAAAATGTTATGTTATATTTAACGAAAGTATAAATAAACTCTTAATTGTTAGTGAATATATTGTTTTGATGGCATATGCATTCTACGAAACTAGTTTCAACGATCCAACCGTCAAACTTGTTTTTTTATACTTCGAGATCATATACGCCAAAAATCGGAAAAAATAAACATTCATAGATCAAGTAACGGGACAAAACTCTTCGACGGTTATAAATGAAAAATCATGATTTAACGGTTATTTTAACTCCGATTTTGATGATTTTTTTACAGCTACACTCCTTGACCCTATATGAATACAATGACTGAATTTGATCTTCAATTTAAAATATTTACACTAGTGGATACCACAAAATCTTATGTTATATTTAACGAAAATATAAATAAACTCTTAATTGTTAGTGAATATATTGTTTTGATGGCATACACATTCTACGAAACTAGTTTCAACGATCCAAACGTCAAACTTGTTTGTTTATACTTCGAGATCATATACGCCAAAAATCGAAAAAAATAAACATTCATTGATCAAGTAACGGGACAAAACTTTTCGATGGTTATAAATGAAAAATCAAGATTTAATGGTTATTTTAACTCCGATTTTGATGATTTTTTTACAGCTACACTCCTTGACCCTATATGAATACAATGACTGAATTTGATCTTCAATTTAAAATATTTACACTAGTGGATACCACAAAATCTTATGTTATATTTAACGAAAGTATAAATAAACTCTTAATTGTTAGTGAATATATTGTTTTGATGGCATATGCATTCAAAAAAACTAGTTTCAACGATCCAACCATCAAACTTGTTTGTTTATACTTCGAGATCATATAGCCAGAAATCGGAAAAAATAAACATTCAGAGATCAAGTAAGGGGATAAAACTTTTCGACGGTTATAATGAAAAATCAAGATTTAACGGTTATTTTAACTCCGATTTTGATGATTTTTTTACTGCTACACTCCTTGACCCGATATGAATACAATGAAATAATTCGATCGTCAATTTAAAATATATATTTTCTAACAAAAACCCAATCCGAACAACAAGAATATATTTTTCTAATAAAAATCCGATCCGATCTAAAATAATAAATTTAAAGTTACTTAATAAATATATATACCGTTTAATTTCTTAAGTGTTATGCATACAAAATAAAAAACAAAAATAAATTGGTTTAGGTGACAAAATGTTTGGATTACGTCATGGACTTTGCGCGACGAAGTTTACTTTTCGTCGCGCAAAGTCACTTTGAGCGACGAATTATTTTTCGTCGCCCAAAGTCACTTCGCGTGAGCGACGAATTATTTTTCGTCGCGCAAAATTGGTCGCGCAAGACTTTGAGCGACGATGTATTGTCGTCGCGCAAAAGTTTGTCGCGCGAAGTGACTTTGGGCGACGAATTATTTTTCGTCGCGCAAAATTTGGTCGCGCAAGACTTTGCGCGACGATGTATTGTCGTCGCGCAAAAGTTTGTCGCGCGAAGTGACTTTGGGCGACGAATTATTTTTCGTCGTGCAAAATTTGGTCGCGCAAGACTTTGAGCGACGAAGTTTCATGTTTCGTCGCGCAAAGTCACTTTGCGCGACGAATAGTTTTTCGTCGCGCAAAATTTGGTCGCGCAAATGGTTTTTTTTACTAGTGTTGACTCCTCAGAATATATATATAAACCAATTCAAGAGGTCGGCTGTGTGTGAGATGATGAAACACAAAAAAGGTAGTACAGAATGTTAGATAACAATGGGTCAAGGTATCTATGAAAGAAACACGTGTTTATAAAAAAATTGTGGGAATCAAGAAATTTCATAAGGGTGTGGGTCATAACTTTTTTTACCAACTTTTTAAGGAGCTGTGTTGCGCGACATAAGGTTCCTATCCGTCGCGCGACATAAGGTTCCTATCCGTCGCGCAAAGTGTGATAATTTAGAGTTTAGGCTTTGCGGGACGGAAGTAGTACTTCTACGTCGCGCAAGTTGTGATAATTTTCGCATGAAAACATTTATCTTGAAAAAAAAAAAATCCCTTTTTTAAAATTTCGGGAATTTGCGCGACGAAACAGGTTCCATATGTTGCACTTCTACGTCGCGCAAGTTGCGATAATTTTCGCGTGAAAACATTTCTTTGAAAAAAGATAAAATAGCGCCTTTTTTAAAATTTGGCGACGAAACAAGTTCCATACGTCGCGCAAACTCTAAACCGACGTAAGCTGTGCTTCTACGTCGCGCAAGTTGCGATAATTTTCGCTTGAAAACACTTCTCTGGAAAAAAAAAATAGCGCATTTTTAAAATTTTCGCCAACTTGCGCGACGAAACAAGTTCCATACTTCGCGCAAACTCTAAACCTAAACCCTGAATAAAAACAATGCATTTTTAAAAAATTTCGCGACGCAAGTTCGCGAAAATTTGCATCAATTCTGGTAACCCCTCTCTCTCTCTCTCTCTCTCTCTCTCTCTCTCTCTCTCCCTATGTGCTCGCGACTCTTCCTCCCACCGTGGCCTCCCAAACCTCCATACCACACCCACTGGCCAAGCCCACCCACAAGACCAGACCCAAAACGTCCAGCCACACCATGCCATCGCAGCCCAATCCTTCGCAACCCTCGTCGATGACCCCAGCTATCGGAAATTCAACATTTCAGGCCGGATTCCCCCCAAATTCAAGCATCTCAATCTCTCACCTCTGGCCACCAATTGAGTGGAGTTATGTATGGATTTTTGACTATTTTACATGCTTTAGCTGATGGTTGGGTAGGATTTGATGAATTCCTAGCGTAGGTGGTTCAATTTTGAACCCAAATGTTGGCCAGATTTCGGGATGAAATTTCGCCCACTTCCGGCAATTTTTTGGGGTATGTCCAAGAACAAAACTAGCTCTAATCGATGTCCTGAACCTAGGGTAGGAAGATTGGCCCTTGATTTTGAGATTTTTTTGGCGATTGTTATTGCTTTGGACACCTACGCACTGCCGGGGCCTGTGGCAGCACGTGGGGACTATACCAAAAGAGCATTGTGTCCCGATGCGATCCCCGAGTTGTCATGAGCGCGTAGGTATGTACGGATTCTAATTTGGATACCATTTGAGCCTCGAACAGATTTCGCCTATTGTGCGATTTTCGGGTTTGATATTTTGGACCGTTGGATCGAACTCAAAGTCACGTATGTTGTACCTTGTATTTCTAGGATCGTATAAAATTCAACGGATCGTGGAACGCAGACCCGGATACTCCGAAATCACGAACCCTAGGGCAAGATATGCTTTAATTAATTAGGAAATATTCTTATATGTTTTTGTATATGTTGACTAATTTATTTGTTGGGTTTTTATTTTGGTTAGTTAGTATTAATAAATTATGGGTTTTTATTAGGTTGTATATGCTTAGATTATATCCTGCTAAATTGGAATAATTTTTATATTTGTTAATTAATGAAGATTCTTATATATTTTTGTTTTATTAGTGGTTGGGATTTATGTTTGTAAATTGGATTAACTTTGGATGCTTGTTCAATTGTGCGATGTCAAACCTGATTAGAAGGCGTAAGGCGGTGAAGACTACACAAAGTTCGCCTCCCATGGCTCAGCCGTCAGCTGTCACTGCTCCAACGCTGATGGACCACTTGCCAGTTGGTCCCGGGGTGTCCCATGCACCCGCGTCATTAGTGGCGCAACCTGTTAGCTCCAAGAGTCGTCACCGGCCTGCCAACACCACCGACACCACATTGACAGACGCTACTGGTGCGTCGGGGCCACAACCAGGTAAAGATTTCCTTGAACTCCATTTGTTTTATACCAATATTTTATAGTTGAATTTGTTATTTAACATTAATTTCATATTTCTTTGCAACCAAAAAGAACACCTGGGGGTCTTGTCGGTAGTTAAAGACGGCGAAGGTCACTCGGGATGACCAACAGTCGTATCAACATCGGATACGATGAGTGACATCGGGCTGCACCGATGGCGAAATTGCATAGCTCATTGGCCCATGACATTGGTCATGTCGTTCGGACCCATTGCCCGATCAAATGGAAGTCTTGGAAGGTCATGCCTAGGAGCGGAGCTAGGATTTTATATTTGAGAGGGCCAAAATGTTAAACACAAAAAGTTTAGTTGTATATTTTTTTTGGCCTATTGAGTAAATTATTGCGTACAAAAGTACTAAATTGAAATGAGTGGGTTTTTTTTTTCCATAAATGTAGTATAATTTTACTATTATATTCATATTAAAATACAATTTTGACAAGTATTGATTTGTGGTGAGGGGTCCATAGGCTTAAGTATAGCAATTTTTCTTTGCATTTGTTACCACATCCAATATATACATTCAAAAGGGTTAAATAAATTGGAGGGGCCAAGGCCATCCCAGGCCTTAGTACAGCTTCGCCCCTGGTCATGCCTGACGAGATCAGGACGGAGGTGCGCGGACAGTTGTCGGTATGTATCCTACCTTTTAATTGTTTTTCCTTCAAACTTTATATACTTCTATTACTTAATGTTATAATTAATTTATTGTAGACGAACTACAATTTAGAGGATCTCGATGACGTACGTCAACAGACTTTTTGCTGACAGGTACAAGCAGTGGAAGAGCGACTTGCACCACCATTTTCAAGCATTTGATAATCCGCATGTCGCTCTTTAGGAGGGTTGCCTGAAGGAGCTTGAGGGTCGGGAGGATAGTTGGGTGTGGCTTTGCGGTCATTTTCAGGCACCCGATTATGTGGTATTTTTTTTATATTAAGTTCAAAATTATTACACGTTTCTTACTAATGTTTATTTAATTTTTATATTTCATTCCAATTTCAACTAATACGTTTATTTTTTGTATAAAAGAATAAGGCCAAAGGAAATATGGGCAATAGGAACAAGAAGACTCTTCTCCACCATTCAGGTTCTAGGCCTTCTCATATAGGATGCATGCGCAGCGGCGGGTAATAATAAAATTGTTTATGTTCAATTTTTAATATGTCATTAATATTAATTTTTTTTCGTACTAACATTTTTCTTCTCTTGTTCAATTCAAGGGGGGTCCAAATTCCCAGAGATCGACGTCTTTGGCGACGTTTATGTGCGACCTGGGAATGAGTTGGCCTAGTCCCTTCATGTAAGTATTATTTAATTTTAATTATTATCTTACGCATTCAAGTTTTAGGGTTATTGTATGAATGTTTTAATTCATATTTTATGTTATGTTAAACAGACGACGACGGTGAAGAGGAGCCAGTTGGTTCTTCAGGAGTCCACCTCCCAACTTCCTCTCGATACTTCACTCGAGTCTGTGGATCCTCCACAGGATGCGGGGTTTCAGATCCTGACGGAGACCTTGGATCAGACTCTCGGGAGGAGGCCGGGGACATATTGTCGAGGGATTGGGAATGCCAGGCGGCGGGAACCTAGACCCATTGATCGTCGCAGTCAAACAGTCAAGTGACTGCGTTGACAACAAAGGTGACCGAGCTTCAGGGTCAGATGTCTTCCCTTCTAGAGTCCCTTGCTCGGTCCAGCATTCCAATCCCACATTTTCCTCCCTCTTCAATCTCCGAGCCCCTCCAACCCAAGCATGGCCACCAGACCTCTGCCCTTGCGAACAATGTCCAGACTTCCGAGCCGCATTTGTCGGATGACCAAGTAGATTTTGGAACATTCTTTGATGTTTGATTAGTTTTTTACTTTCATAATTACATTGTAAACATTTCTCTAACATTTATATTATTTTATAATAAAAAATTTCTCTTCATTACATTTTTTATTGCAATTTCATTTTGTTACCAAAAAAGAACCACATTTAATTTAATTTTTTACAAAATAAAAAAACATAAAATGCACGACAAAAATATTTTGGTAGCGCCAATCCACTTTTTACAAAAGAAAAAAACGTAAATCTAAATTTTAAAAAAATTTTTTTTTTTTTTGCGTGACGAAATGTTTCATCTCGCAAAAACGAATTGTGCGACTAAGACAGTTTCGTCACGCAACAAGAATCGTTGAGCAAATGTTTTAGACACAAATTGCGCGACGAATATACATCGTCGCGTTGTGTCATCACAACGAACTACTTGTCGTCGCGCAAAGGTTTGCGAGCCGAACACTTATGTCTTCCCTAAACTTTTGGTGCAATGAAGGTTAACCGTCTTTTAGTTTTTCGTGACCAATGAAATAACTTGGTCACGCAAAGTCTTTCTTCACGATCTTTCCGTGACAGACTCTGCGCGACGAAGTTTTTGTAGCGCTAAAATTTGTGCTACCAAATGTCCTTTGCGCGAGGAAATTTTATTCGTCGCACAAACTGTAAAATGTAGTAGTGATCCTAATCAATCAGGGGTGCATCCAACAAAACATGGTCTGCCCATTAAAATGCCAACCTAGTTTTGAACTATTGAAATTTTAGTGCTTTCTTGGAGCACCGTGATCAATGATTTTGTAAGAAATAATTGGATGTCAAAATGGTTTCCGATTTGTCTAATTTTTTTCACGGTGATCTATGAATGTATACTTAAAAAATTCCAAAGGTACAACTATCCTAATCAATCAGGGGTTTATCCACCAAACACATGGTCTGTCCATTAAAATTCCAACCTAGTTTTAAACTACTGAAATTTTAGTACTTTCTTGAAGCATCGTGATCAATGATTTTGTAAGACATAATTGGATGTCGAAACGGTTTCCGATTTGTCTAATTTTTTTTCAACGATGATAAATGTATACTTAAAAAATAGATCGTTTGGATCGTTTAAAAAAATCCGTAGAAGATCCTAAAAGGTATCCCTCAAATAAAATAATTTGAAGAATCTCTCCATAGAAAGGGACTATATATATCCAAGAGAATCTGTGGACACTGAGAATATTGCATGCTTGTCACTTGTCGGCCTAACACATATACTCTCTATTAATCAGTCTATTAAAAAAATCTTAGTGCCAAGAAAAACTAAAAACATGCAACAAACATTGAAAGGCAAAGCAGAAGATCATCAGAAAGAAGAGGCAGAATTGGGCATATGGGATTTGTGGCAGCCCCTATGAATTAGTCACATTTAGTCATATGATTGAACGACATCTAATGGAATTGCCATCTCTAGGATGATCAAGTTGGTTCATCACCAATCTCTCTCATCATCCATCATAGAGATAAAAATCTAATGATAATTTTTTTAACATCCAATTTCTAGTCTTTGTAGAAATAAAACTTTAAATCATATAGACCACGCTAGTTTATAGTTCATCAATTGACTAATTTTCAATAATAATAATAAATTCTTTCAATACATGCGATAATGGGGGAGGAAAAATTAAAACTTAGACAAGGGTAAATGGTCTTAACTATTTGAGCTACAAGCTCATTGGAATCTACAACAAGCTCCTTGTCTCGATTTGGCTTTTGCAATATGATTGGTATGTGGAGCACAAAGGATCAACACAGGTGAAGTTCCAATATTTGAAAAACACGAGTGCATACATATAGCTATGAATTTGAAAATTAAGATAAATTAGTTACCAGGACACCACCCTTTGTTCACAGTACATAAGTTGAGACTAGATAAGTTGATAAAAAGAAATCAAATCTTTAAGAAGAACTACTGGATGAAAAACCTTTCTTTAAGACTTCAATAGCACACCATCATTTTAGCTTGTTTCTATAAGGATGATAATCGATGCACTCATCGTTCGACTTACACTCATGACCATCATCGGCACATTTGTGGTTTTGATGTAAACGCATTGTCTGCAGCAATAAAAAAAGGTCCAAAAATTACTTTTGGCACTTCAATCACTTTCGACCCTACAGTTTCAATTCCGTCAATTTTGTCATTGTAGTTTCGTATTTGTAGCAATTCAAAGACATGTTAGTATTCTTGTCAATTTATTTAATGATGCAAGGGGCAATTTCATTAACCCAAAACCCTTGGGAGTAAAAACTTGCCTGAAATTCTCCCCATTTCATATTAGGGCTCGAAAGTCAACCACTAATCCCTTGAAGAACCCTAAACCCAAATAACCAATTTCAAGCCCTAATATGAAATTAGGGAAGTTTGAGACGAGCTTTTATGCTCAGGGATTTTGAGTTAAAATTACCCCTTGCACGGTCAAAGAAATTGACAGAAATACTAACTTGTTCTTGAAGTGCTACAAATACGAAACTATAGGGTCAAAATTGACAGAATTGAAACTATAGGGTCAAAAGTTGTTGAAGTAACAAACTACAAGGACCAAAAGTGTCTTTTAACCATAAATTTAAAATTAAATATTTAAAAAGAAAAAAAGAAGAAAAAAAGGAAGATAAGCTTGTTAAAAGAAAGAAGAACAGAGCAAGAGCACATGAGTTGATAAACTTGTTATGAAGAAGAAGATATGCAAAGTAAATAAATGAAGTCTCGTGTACATACAAGAAGGACAATTTGGAGGATTGTCTCGCTTCCATGCTACCAATATTTTTCAACAAATTTCAACCATTTAGAGGATTGTTACGGTCTTTTGAAGGTATCCGAACAGTAAGTGCTCTTTCTCAAGCCTTTTTATTTGTGCTAGCTAGTTTCCCTGCCAGGACAATATTTAACTTTGTTGATGCTCTTTTTGGGAGGTCAACTTAGAGAGAAGTGGATGGTCTTCAGTCGGGGAGAAGGTGAGGACCTTCAGCAAGGGAAGAGCCTGCAGAAGACAAAGTAGGAGAAGCAGTCGTCAAGCTTCGGACACCGGTGTGGTGCCGGTCGAAGACTCTTCGATGATTAAGTCAGCTAAGAGTGGTAAATTTAGTAGAGCAACAGTAAAAGTGAGGAAGTAGTTACCCTTTTTACTTGGGTTCTGTTCCCTATTTATAGG
The DNA here is from genome assembly GCF_902201215.1 of Prunus dulcis. NCBI lineage: Eukaryota > Viridiplantae > Streptophyta > Magnoliopsida > Rosales > Rosaceae > Prunus > Prunus dulcis. Next base: position 12,448,473 of record NC_047651.1, read on the forward strand.
GAGGTGAAAGTGGGAGGTTTGCACAAAATTTCGATGTGGGACTTTGTGCAAGTCGCTGTGGTGGTGACACGTGTCTTGGAGATTAGGTTCGGCAGTTGGAAGCTTCAGCAGGTGTCTGGCACCTCGGAAGAGTGTCTTCCTTCGGCAAGGGAGAAGGCGTGTCTGCCTTGGTGCTAGTCGTTTTGAGGCTGGACATGCTCAGTTGATTATGGTGTAAACAGTAGTCCCCCAAGTTCGCCGTCAAGAAGTAACTTCTAGGTTAGGAACTTGTGAAATTTTTGTGTAATCATGACCAAGCATTCTAGATTCAGTGGGAGCAGTAGTGCATTCCCTAGTCCCCCAAGTTGGTAAGCTAGAAGTTGCGTTAACACTTGGAAGGTATGGTGAAAGTTGTGTGAACCTTTGGAATTGCTGGTAGCTGGGTCCTTTGGATTTTCGGTGCCGGGCCCTTTGGGTTTTTGATTGGAGCCTAGCTCATGGCACGAAGGGGTGCCGTGGTGGGCGAGGGCTCTGAAGATTTGGCAAGGGCTTACTAAAATAGGAGGGAGAATTGGAAGGAACGTGTTAGGAGGATTGCTTGATTTCGTCCCTACCTATTCAGCAGATTTGGAAGCTTTCTCCCGTTCGGCAGCCATTTGATAACCCATATTCTGCTATCCCCTCTTTCTGCGTAACCCTTGCCAATTGGCAAGGGTGGGCTGGTGAAAATTTGTAAGGCAACCCATGTCGGGTCCAACTAATTCGATCTTCGGCAAGAGGGCTTGATTTTTGTGGCAGCTGGGTCTTTGGGATTGGAGCTGGTCTATATATTTGCGGTTAGGTGGTGAGGCAAAGAGAGGGTTTGGAGGCCGGAATTTAGTGAGTAAAAAAAAAAAAGAAGATGAAATTAGTTTACAACGAAATGAAGTTCGACATAAATAAAAATAGATGAAAGCTTGCCCTACACAAGCTCAGCTTGGAGTTCACGACTTGATACAGACGCTCGATTGAAGACTATCTACTACCTGGGGGGGCTCAAAACAGAAAAAGTGTGACTGGACAAAATAAAGTTTCGTTATGTTTGAAAACAACATATAATAACCGCACCATTTAGAAAACGATGCTAAAAACGACATGCATTCGAATCCAAGGTAGAGAGAGAGATATATATATATATATATATATAGCTAAGGCAAACCATAGTGAAATTCATATTCTCATAATAGCATACTAACACCCATATCCCATTCCAAAACCTTTCCTATTTTTCCCAAACCACTCTTGAAACACATGCCCATTGGAATAGCAATCGAGGAAGTATCCTCACCAATAAACAAGAAGGAATATATATAAGTATGACCACTACCAAACTTGTACTGGGCCTTGAAGGTAAATTCAGAATTTTGGCCATTGGGCATATTCGGGAGCCTGGCTTTCAGGGCTAGTCATAGACATTTGGGCCTTTAAGTGATAGCGTCGGGTTGGGCAAGGGACTTGGGGTTGAAGCATCGGTCTCTAGGAGTTGGGTCCTCGGGTCTAGGCATTTCGGCAAGAGGAGATCAGGGGATTTGAGCCAGTCTTTCGGCAAGAAGGTATTGTTTTGAGTCCCCAAATTTCTTTCATCGGCAAGGCCAGCTTGTTTATTTCGAAATGATGGTAACTTTCGTTTTTGTGGTCGTTAGGCCATCGGTAGGTGTCCTTGGCTTCCTTGTTTCAGTAAGGGCGGATATGGGCTGGGGCTGGGTTTGTAGTAGGGCCAGCCTTGGAGCTGGGCTTCACGATTTAGTAGCTTGGTGTGGGCTTTGCCTTGACAAGGTTGGAGTAGGTATTTTGGTGAGTTGTCCCTGAGCCTTCCTTTTGCTTCTCCACTGGCCTTGCCGTTCGGCATTGCCAATTTTTGAATTTTTCTCTTCGTTTGTTTTGTTTGTTGTAATTTGAAATTTGAAATTCAAATTTTTGGGAGTAGGTACAAGGATTTTGAGAGGGAAGGTGAAAGGGTGCTAGGATTTCTCGTAAGCCAAGGCGTTGGTACCATTAAGGCTTTATAAATAGTGACTTGGGGTAACGAAGGCTGATAACCCTTATGCCTTTGGTGGGGAAGATACCGAAAGTGAGGAGTCAAGCCTCTATGTGTGTTCCGAATGTGAGAGTTCCCAGACAAAGGGTGTGGTCGAAGGTGTGTTATAGAAAGTAGGATGGTGGTGCATGGGGGTGAAGGGGGTGAGCCATCAGTAGAATCTGGGTCAACTGCATATAGGGAGATGCAGAGGAACTACAAAGGGTTAAAGGCTATAGCTGATCGGGTTCTAGTCTTGCCTAATACGCCAGAGGTAGGCTCGAGCACTCAGGTATCACCATCGGGGTCGGTGGGTATAGCTGTAGTTTCAGCTTCAGAGGGAGTGGACATATGGGTCGGCGTCCCTTTGGCTAGGCGGAATACACTTACAGAAGTAAAGTTGGCCGAGCTTCGGACAAGTTTTAGTGTTATACCCTATGTGGGCTTGAGGATACCCACTACAGCTGATGTGGTTAGATTTCCTCCGGAGGGCTCTGTGCTGATTTTTACAGATATGTACCAGCATGGCTTCAGGCTACTATTTCATCCTTGGGTGTAGATAATGTTGGCCAAGTTGGGGTATGCTTCAGGGCAATATAATCCCAACTTTTGTATTCTTCTGCATGGGGTCTACATTGCTTGGTGGTTGGCTAGCAACAAGGGAATTTTTGACAGGACCCGATCCAAATTCCGCTTTGGAATTCGAGTCGGACCCTGTGCGTGTCCGACACTTGGCGAATGTTGGGAAAAATTGACCTATTTCCCCTTCTAATTGTAATTTTAACCTTGACTCCTACCGAAAATTCAGCAGAGTCTCCCCTGTAATTTGCTCAATCCCAAAATTTTCACCTGTCAAAACGAGCATGTATATCTATACAACCAACTGCCAGTGCTTCAATATACATGCCAATAGTTCCATTCTCAATCTAGGGCAATATATCAGAGCAATTCTAATAGTTTACAGATGAGTTAATCCTTTTACAAAACAACACTTTTGTAACAAGAAGGCGCGAAAGACAAAGTGGCCCGGTGGTGGATTTCCTGTGCACGCTACAGCCTGGGGGGCGCAAAACATTCAAAAAAAATGTGAGTGGACAAAAATAAAGTTGGTTCAGAAAATAGCATTAGAATATACTAACCCCCACTGCAAAAATAGTTAAGTAAAACTGAATATTTAAACTGCCTTTGAATCATGCTAAAATCAAGGCATTTACAAATTTATATACGTATATGTAAATCACATTCAAGATCGATGAAACTCGCATAAAAGTACTGTAATCAAAACTCGCATAAAAGCACTGAAATCAATTTAAAACTACCACTTAGGTGTACCCCTTTAATTCCGTCAATTCTTAATATCCGTCAATTCCCCTGGCAGGTCTCGGTGACACAAAGTCAATCCAAGCCGCAAACTGGCAGGATTCAGGGGACCGTAGTCAGCCTGATCCGCAATCCTGGCTCTCACGGTCCGGGCGTCCCCGAAACTCGTGAGGCAAATGTCAAGTGCACTGACAAAACTGAAGATAAACTGGATGTCTGTAGACATCATTATATCTGAAGGCAACAGATACTGAAAGCAAACTGTTTCTGTACTGGGTACCCAAGGTGGTTTAAGAAAATATAAAAATTTCTGAGAAAATATAAAATTTCTGGAAGATCTGATGAATAACTGAATTTTTATTAAATCAAGAACTCTGCTTGTTAAATCTGATAAATAACTGAATTTTTGTTAAATCTGGAACTATGCTGCCATTTTATCTGATATAAATCTCAAACTCTGCTTTCTATAACTCTTTAGCATATTCAACTAAGCAGCACAAAAATAAAGATATTTAACTTCACAAATCATGCTAGGAAAATCACAATCAATAAAACTTATTCAAGATCAAATAATGAAACTCATTTATATAAAATCATTTATAAAAGAAAAATCCACTCACTCCTGGTCCGAGCTAGCTAGACCTCCTGAAGGTCCCTCCTGCGGGTCTGCCTCGTCCCGGGTGTCTGGGTAAACCACCATGAATATTTAATTAATAAAACTGCTCGGTATAAGTATTTCAGTAAAACCCTGACCCCCGGCTCCTAGAAGTGCATGCACTAACTTTAAAGTCATTTTTCTGCCCACTTAGGCATTTCAGATGTTTAGAACTGCCTGAAAAGACCTGAGACTTTACTAAGCGATAAACTTCCATTTCGGTCGATGCGGAACCTCGTGGGGTCCACGACCTCCAATTACCAATATGAGAGTTCCTATAGGTTCCTCACATTTAAATAACCATGTCCTGCAAGTCTGTTCTGAAACGGACGATCGGATTGACCACGATCGTGTAATCGTAAAATTCCTGAACCCTAGTCCCAGGGTTTGCGATTTCGGAGTATCCGGGAATCCGATTCACAATCCGTCTAATCCTACACGATTCTGAAATTATCTAGAACAACATATTTGAAATTGAGTACAATCCAACGGCTCAACAGGATTGAACCCGGAAATCGCACAATATGAAAAATCCGTTCGAGGCTCAAACGGTATCCAAATTGAGATCAGCGAAATCCTACACGCTCGTGACAACCTAAGGATCGCAACAGGACACAGTGCCAGTGCACTACCCTCACCCACGCGCCGCAGCACGCGCCGGCAGCGATGGGTGTCCAAAGCGATTACACCTCGCCGAAAAACACCATATTTGGAACCACTTTTGTTCTTGGACCTACCCCAAAAACTGACCGGAAGTGGCGGATCACAGAGGCCGAAAATTGGCCGAAACTTCAAGCTCAAAAATCCAATAGCTACGCTGAGAATCAATCAATTCCTACCCAACAGGCAGCTAGAACAGCTCGAGAGGTTCAAAATCCATACCTGGGTCGATGAAAATGGTGGCCGGAGGAGGGAGATCGGCGGCTGTGAAGTTCGGACGACGTCGGCCGCTTCTTCTCCAAATTTCGGCAAATCCGCGGCGACTGGCGGCAGGAGCTGGCTGGGGCTAGAAGAGGACGTCGTCTCGGTCATTTTGGCCGGAGTTACGAAGGAGAGAAGGTGAGCCGTCGCTGAGAGAGAGAGAGTGAGCTGGTTTTATAAAATCCCATTTCGAAATATTTACGATTGTTTTGACCATAACTCTCTCGTTACAACTCCGATTCGGGCCCACTACTTGTCTATGAACTCATTTCACCGTGCTCTATGCAACGGTGTCTGCAGAATGGTCAAATTCCTTTCCGGTCAAAAAGTCAACTTTTCTTAATAAAATATTCAAATGGCAAAATTGTCTTTTTTCAAAATAAATTATTCCTTAATTATGAATTTTTGGGTTTGGGTTATTACAATTTTGGTTGGGTGCATGCCTATTGCCGAAAGGCAAAGGAGAAGGGTTATTTTATTGGTCATAAGCCTTCTACTCAGAAGTCCTCGAGGAATAGGTGGTGTCTGTCTTATGATGACTGGGAGTGTCCACCAAGGAAGACTGTCTCCAAACACATTCCTACCCACTTCCAGTCTATAGGTTATTGGCCCTATCTTTTAAGACTGATTGTTGTTTTGTTGTGTTTTACCTGCTTTCACTCTTGGTTCTCCTTTTTTGCTTGTGCAAGTGTAAAGAGTTGAGTAGTATCTAAACTTTGTTGAAGGTTCGGTGAAGTGGGAGCCCAGTTCTTAGGAGGAGGACGACGAGGTTGAGAGGGTGAGGTTACTACTATCAGAGACCGAGCGGTGAATCTGTTCAAGTCTGGACACTTGCAAGGGAGTAAGTACCTGGGTTACCATTGTTGTTTGTCCTCTACCTTTTTGTAGTTATGCCTAACTTGGCTTTTGATGTGCAGTGGCAGGTATTATAAAGGGAAGCACGAAAGTGGCTGTGGATATTGATGATGCCAAGATGCAGAAGCGACTGAGGGCGTCTCCGGCCAAGGAGGCAGAGAAGGGAATGCCAGGCAAGCGACTAGGAAGCGCCCTAGGGATGACAATGAAGGGCGGGTTGCCAATGCGATGGGGAAGAAGAAGGCATTGGAGGAAGCTCGCCAGAGTGTAATGGGGACAGGGCCTAGCCTTCCTCCCTTTGATTGGTCAGTGCCGCCGAAGCTCCCCTTCGGTATGGAGGATGTTTTTGCTAAGGGGGTGAAGAAGGTGGATTTCGTCAAGCTTTATCGGCAGAAGAAGGAGGTGAATCTAGCAATGGATCGGCAGGAGGTGCCCTTGGTGAACGTCTTCTTGGAAGGCATGAAGAGTGACCCCAAGGCATTGGCCAGGACTCAGGATTTTTCCTTTGCAGATCGGGCCTAGAAGACGATACTTATTTCTGCTTATGTAAGTTATCTGTGTTTGGGAATTTGTTCTTATCATTATGGTTTGCTCTGACTGATGATGCTTTGTTTTGTAGGCCTTTGGCGAGATGTATGTCAACATGGCTAGGGCAGATAAGGAGCTCCAGAGGCTGAAGAGGCGTGATGAGATGGTCAAGAGTAAGATGGCGGAGGCGCAAGAGGCCACTCGAAAAAGGAATACCCTGCTATTACAGAAGGCGGCGCTGGCCAAGGAGGTGAAAGAGCTAAAACGGTTGAAGACCGATGAGGTAGCTATTGCCCGAGTAAAAGCGGTCGAGTTGTTCCGAACTTCAGAGGAGTTGAGGAGTTACATGATGGACCGGTTGGTAGATGAGCAGCTTCGTTGGGCGAAGAGGCTGGAGAGCTTGAACCCTTTCAGTTCAGATCAACTTCGACACGAGTGGCTAGCCTTCTTCACTTAGTCCTATTACCGATGCCCCTGCCATTGCGCCAGAGTCAGAGCCAGCCACCGCAGATACCCTTCTACCGAGTCCTGAAGGCGTTGCTTTCCTTATGTACTTTCTTATGTACTTTAGTTATTATTTTGGAACACTTGATGTTTATTTCTGCTTAGTATGAATATTTTGCCTTGCTTGGGGCAAGGTTATTTTGATTTGCTATGATATTAGACTTGTTCTCATTTGATATCAGTTGTGCTAGCAAAATGATAATCATGTGATTGATAGGAATTTGCCAGAGTTAGGCGTTTCATTAGACAGGTGCCGAAAGGCAAAAGGTACAAGAGATGGTTGAGGCAAGGTTCAAGACCAAAGTCTAAGAAGACATAGTGTCCTAGGGTCTAGGTGTGTTTACTTATAGTAGTATTTGATGTCATCAGCATTCCAAGTATGAGGCAAAGTCTTGACCTTAGGATCACGAAACTGATAACTGCGGTAGACTTTGGTAATCTCATAAGGACCCTCACATGTAAGACCCAAGGTACCTTCAGTAGGGTTTTTGGTGGCCAATGAAACTTTGTGCATGACCCAGTCCCCAGTCTTGAAAGTACGGGGTTTGACTCGAGAGTCATAGTACTTGGCGATACGCTGTTTGCAAGCGACATTGCGCATGTTGGATTGGTCACGAAGGTCATTAATGAAGTCGAGGTTCAGGGCTAATTGCTAGTCATTGGCTTCGGTATTATAAGTGGAGGTTTAGTATGTGGGCTGGCCAATCTCCAAAGCATCAGCATGGCTGTTCTCAGAGCATGGCACCTGGCTTATGAGATAAGCATCGAAAGTTATAAGCAGGTGGCGGATATGTTGGAGGTAGGCTGTCATAGAGATGTCCTTGGCAGTGAAGTCCTAGTTGACTTGATGGACAATGAGCTGTGAGTCGCTGAATATCTGAATTTGTTTAGCACCCATATCCTTGGCTAGCCGAAGGCCAGCTAAGAGTGCTTCGTATTCGGCCACATTGTTGGAGTTGCAAAATTTGAAGCAGAGGGTATACTCAAGGACAACTTTATCTAGGGAGATAAGAACAAGGCCGGCCCCACATCCCTGGGCATTAGAGGAGCCATCCATATATAAGGTCCACAATGGCTGGGTTAGGTCAAGGGTGCCGTTGCTGGCTACGTGGACCTAGTTCGAGGGAAAAGTGGGTTCGTGTATGATCAGAGGAACGGCCAAAGCTTAGGGTTCTATGAATTCTGAGATGAAGTCAGCAATGGCCTGGCCCTTTGTAGCCGAGCGGGGTTTATAGTGAATATCAAATTCACCCAGCTAAATAGCCCATTTAACCAACCTGCCAGAAGTCTCTGGTTTCTGCAATACTTGCCTTAGTGGTTGCTTGGTTAGGACATGGATGGTGTGCGCTTTGAAGTGTGGTCTGAGGCGTTTGGCTGACACCACCAGAGCAAAAGCCAGCTTCTCAATATCGAACTTCGGCATCTTGCAATGCCTTGCTAATATAGTGCACCGGATGTTCGGCACCTTCATGTGGTCAGATGATCACTGAGCTAACGGTCGTGACAGAGACAGAGAGGTAGATTGTGAGGATGTCTCTAGGTTCAGGGATTGACAATAAAGAGGCTGGCTCATGTACTCCTTGAGTTTGCTGAAAGCCTTGTCACATTCGGCAGTCCAGGTGATGTGTCAGTTGTTGCCCTTAAGTGCCTTGAAGAAGGGGGCCAGCGATCAGTAGCCTTGGAGATACACCTAGTCAGGGCCGCGACGCGTCCGGTAAGGCTCTGGATGTCCTTGACCGTCCTGGGTATCTTCATGTCTAAGATGACCTAAATCTTTTCTGGGTTAGCTTCAATACCCCGCTGGTTGATCATGAAGCCAAGGAATTTTCCTGATGCTGCGTCGAAGGCACACTTCATGGGATTGAGTCTCATTCTGTACTGCTTCAGGATGGAGAACATGTCAGATAGGTTAGGGATGTGCTGATCAGCGGTGAAATTCTTGACTAGCATGTCATCGACATAAACCTTCATGGTGCTGCCAATTAGTGAGGCGAAGAGGCTGTTCACCAGACGCTGATAAGTAGCTCCAGTATTCTTGAGGCCGAATTGTAGCAGTATAGGCCATGGTCGGTGATGAAAGATGTATGGGCTTGGTCATCAAAGTGCATAAAGATGGTTGTACCCAGAATAAGCATCCATGAAGCTAAGGAGGGCGTGGCCAGTTGTGGCATCAACAAGCTGGTCGATTCGAGGTGAAGGGAAGCTATCCTTCGGACAAGCCCGATTGAGGTTAGTGTAGTTTACACCATGTGCCAGTCTTTCTTTGGGATAGTCCAGCCATGTGGGATAGTCCACCTCTTTGATGAATCTAATGCTACTCAACTTGTCCACCTCTGCCTTCATGGCCTCGTACCTCTCTGGGTCATAGGCACTTCTCTTTTGCCAATGAGAAATAATATCAGGGTTGTACGACCAAGCGAAGACTTCTGAGTTAAGGCGAAGGAAAGCCACGAGATCAGAGTGAAGCTCTTAGGAGAAGGAGGTGTTGATCAGAACCTACCGATCTGGGATGTCATCATGGAGGCAGAGAAGCTCAAGGTCCTCCACAGGTTCGGCCTGCTGTGTAACCAATTCCTTCCTAGGGTCCTCCGGTCGTTCAGTGCCAACTCGATGAGGGGCTGGAACCTTGGTGACTGCGAGAGCCTCACCCCTATGCTGGTGATTAGTGGATCTGACAGCTTCGGGCCCCAAGTTGGTCGCCACGTACCATGCCCGTGCCATGGGGGGTAGGGAGCTTCAGCAGCAGCATATGCGTGGAAATGAAAACCTTCATTTGCTCCAAGGCTGGGCGCCCAAAGATGACGTTATAAGCCGTGGGGCAGTCAACAATGAGGAAGGGAGTGGTGACTGTCGCCCACTGGGGTGGTGAACCAATAGAGATAGGAAGATGGATGTTGCCAATGGGCTGAACAACATCGCCAGAGAAAGCGAACGTGGCAGACGTGGGCTAAAGAAAAAAACTGGCGCTCACAAATTAATGGCCAAATCATTAAGTCTGGAACCGTTCCAAAAACGATTCAGACTTAGGGGGCATTGTTTGGGCCTAATTTGACACACCCAATCTAAAAGATCAAAAGCCCATATCAATTTTGGACAGCCACCAGCATTCCCTTATAGTTGGGCCAAAATTCACACTCAGCCCAACACTGGAGGCCCAGAAGGACGAGACGAAATCAGACCCAGGCAGTATGGACAGAAATTGGAATCGAGGGCCCAAATCCAAGAAACCCCAGCCTAGGACCTACCAAACCACGAGGATGACTTGGGCTTGAAAAAAAAACCCAAATTGGGCTTGACATGATTAAAAGAAAAGAGAAGCCCAATAATTAGAGGCAGACCCATGTGACTGCCTGAAGAAAACTTTGAAAAAGTCAACATTTTAAACTGAGTTGATAAAAGAATTAAAGAAGGCATGTATGAAAAAGACATCTTTGAAAACTCTACCACCAGAAGATCAAAATCCCTTTTATATATATTCAGAGATATTTTCTACTCCAAAGAAAGGCACTATTTTCAAGAAATAAGCAGACTACGTTTTGGAGATAAGTAGGAAGCCAGGAGTTGTTCAACTGGAAAATCAAACTTATAAAAGTAGTTGGAATTAAAGAAGGGTCAGGTTTTCTTTCAAGAAAAACAGGGAAGTGATTGTCTTAAGAACTGACTATTGAGAGCTTATCTGCCAAAATTGATAAAACCCCATTTTCCTTTGCATTTAAAAATGAAAGATCTTTTGAGAATTTTTGCCGCCCATTATTAAAAGAATTAGAAACCCTACTCCAAAACATTTCTTATAAATATAGGAGAGGGTGAACAGAGCAAACGACAATCAATCAAAAACAACCAAAAACTCAGTTAAGGACAAAAACCCAAAATGATCACTTGATCCCAAAGAACCTTCAAACAAACTGAAGCAACCAAACGCTCATTAAGCCATAAGAAAGAAGCCAGCTACAAATCGAAACTTCCAGTTTCAGACTTAGAAAAAGTCATTCAAAACGAGATTTCTCTCGTTACAAATTTGGTACAACAAAAGCCAAAACAAGCAGAGTCTGGGTTTGTACAAATATGAAAACCTCAACAAATTTATGGAGAGCCCTGACCAAGTAGAACAGGTACCACAATTCAGTTCCAGCTCAGTAATCCTCATGAATAGCCACTTATGCCCTTTTCAAACTGAAGAGGCAGCAATTCTGCCCATTTAAAATGCCTTCTAGTGCTTGAAATAGATTACAGCTCTGCCAAACTCAAACTTTGGTATCGATTTACAGTTGAAGCTTAGCAGCTGAAGTTGTTGAGAGTCCAGTCCAGCCCGGATAAGAAGCTTCTATCCACGCAGAAATGGAAGTACAACCTTCTTTTTGGCTTTCTAGAGTTGATTTTTCTCTTTTGAGTTTTGTAAAAGGCAATTCCGCCTGAAAACAGTTCATTTTCTTACTATTTATTCTGGCCAAAACTACCAACCGTGTACTGTGAAAAATTATGAAGTCCTCACCAGTCTAAGGTAGGAAAAGAACTTACTTGGGAGATATTTTTCACCTAAATTCACATTTGCTTGTTTAGAAATCAATAACTTGGGGCGCAAGTTATCTATTTCAAAGTCACCAGTCTGAGGTAGGAAAAGAACTTATATGGGAGATATTTCTCCCATAAATTCACATTTGCTTGTTTAGAAATCAATAACTTGGGCCGCAAGTTATCTATTTCAAACTCTGCTCGAATTTTTTCAATGCTAGCAGTGGCACGCTTGCACACTAAATAAAGTTGACTTGTTGACCAGTCAATAGTTTTCTAGGCAATGGGGAACTTTACCCTACCATCATAGGAACAAACATCAAACAGGTGAACAACAATATAACCAGATACGCTGCCACTTTAGCATCAATGATGACAGTTAAACATATACAATATACAGTTGTATTGTTTTCAGAGACGTCATACAGAAGGAATAACAACAGGAAGGTTAAAACTGGCGGAAAAACCTCCCTCAGTTACAACAAATCCTTTTCCCCAACCTCAAGTCAACATGGTCAACTTAAATTGGCCAGAACATAAGAGAGACAAACCAGCAATAAAAGCCAGCTCCAGTAGAGGCAGAAGAGTCACAAGGGAGACTACTCAAAGGCCAAAGGCAACCATCTCGACTGAGGTAGTGCAGTGCAGCAAGTGCAAGTGTGAAAGTGAGTTAGAAGTAACTCTGGAAAGGCAGCGTCATCCCACACCTAGAGTTTTTAACCGAATTAGAACATCATACCAACAAAGCCCAGTTCCGGCTTCATATAAAGACAGAGCCAGACAGAAGGACTATCTTAGGCCTTCTCAGCGCAGTAGAAGAATGACAGAGCAGCCCAAGAAGGAAATACCAATTAAGATGCCCAGCAATGATAAGCCCTTGGCAACTATCATAGAAGGCAGATGGTATTCTGTTGGAAAGAGCGGTAGACCAACTTTGGAGCTAACCAGAACTCAGAAGAGGAGAGTTCAAAGGCAATGCTGCACATTCTTCAAGAACAGGAATGACACACGGGTACTTCCAGAGACAAGTTTTGTCAGAAGAAGGAAAAATCCATAAGTAGTTCCTCAGGCAGAACAAACAACACATCAACCACAATAGCTGATGAAGACAGAATTTCCAAGCAGACCTTCCATCCATCCTACCTCATCCTCAGTCGATTAGCTTGAACCTTCACAAATACGAGGTGAATCCGAACGTATTCCAGTAGAAGGACAAGAAGGCTGGATTGAAGAATATGAAGAGGAGCAGTTGGACTATGAGCCGTCTGTAGATGGCTAGATTGGGCTCCTCGAAACAGCAGAACAAAAGGACTGGACAGAAGAGTATAGGGAAGAACATATGGAGTATGATGGAGAACTAGATGAAGAAACTGAGGCTTTTGGTGCAGAATTGGAAAGCCTGTTGTAGGGTGATCTAGGCATTAACATGGTGTTCATCTTGCCAAAAGCATTCAGGGCGGCAGAAGGACAAGAAAACACTCTGGAAGGAGACGTCTTCTCCAAGGAAAGTTTTGAATGCAGGTTGGTAGAAGTAGAGGAGGTGCCAGAACATCAAACACCTACTGCCAAAACAGGTGGAACTGCCATGAAACTGACTATAGAACAGCTTTGCTTCTCCAAACCAACCGAGGAAATGGCTAATCACCTCAGACCTCTGTTCATAACAGCAAACTTTGGGGGTATTCCTATTCTCAAGGTAATGGTAGATGGAGGTGCAGCTATTAATCTTCTGCCTCACAGATTGTTGAGCAAGATGGGCAGAACAGAGAATGATCTAAATCCAACACGTTTGACTGTCACCAACTTTGCTGGGGGCATAACTAAGACTCATGGAATCCTGGATGTGGACATCATAGTTGGAACCAAAGAGCTGAAGATTGCATTCTTTGTGATAGACACCACTTCTACCACTTACAATGCATTGCTTGGCAGGGACTGGATTCACCAAAGCTTATGTATTCGTTCCACTTTGCATCAGCAACTAGCCCTTTGGAATGAAGAAGGTTACATGGAGATAGTAGAGGCCGATCCACTGCCATTTATGCCCTCTTCCATGTGTTTTGAGGCAAGGTATTATCATGATGACCTTGGTCCTTTCACATTCCTTGGAGTCAACCAGAACGACCGTCCCCATGGTGTTACAGACCAGAGACTTATTGAAGATGGTCTAGCCAGTTCTCTAAAGGACTGGAATAGACCTTTTGTCTTAAACCTCCAGAACTCAAATGTTTAGTCTCAATCAACAAGAAAAGGATCGAGCTGCAACATTCCGATCCATTACAAAAAGATTGTTGATATATTGGGAAGAAAGGAAGCTCTTTATGTAGAATCCAGCCATCAGTATGGCAGAATTCAACCATGAGAGTACTAAAGAACAAGAATAGAGTTTATAGGAGGAAGTACTAGATTTTGCACCAGCAGCACTAGATGACTCTTTACCAGAAGTGGAAGATCCATTACAGGAGATAAACTTATTAACAGAAGAGGATCCAAAACCCACTTTTATTAGTGCACTTTTGAAAGAAACACTCAAGAGTGAAATCATTGCACTTTTGCATGATTTTAAGACAGTTTTGCTTGCCATTCTCATGAGATGCCTGGACTAGATAGAAAACTAGTAGAACACAAGTTGCCAATCAAATAAGGCTACCTTCCAGTCAAATAGGCCAGAAGAAGATGTCTATGGAAACAGAACTAAAAGTCAAGGAAGAAATAGAAAGGTTGCTCAAGGCAGGATTCATCAGATCGGCCATTTATGCTGATTGGCTAGCCAATATTGTGCCAGTTCTGAAGAGAAAAACAGGGGCAATTAGGATCAGTGTGGATTACAGGAATCTAAATGAAGCATCCCCCAATGATGAATATCCTATACCAATGGTAGATATGCTAGTAGATGGAGCTGCTCATAACCAAATGCTATCTTTTACGGATGACAACGCATGATATAATCAGATTATGGTGGCAGAAGAAGACATCCATAAAACAGTCTTTATGTGCTCAGGACATATAGGTGCTTTTGAATACACTGTAATGCCTTTTGGCTTAAGAAATGCAGGAGCCACTTATGAAAGAGCAATGAATTCTGTTTTTCATGATATGGTAGGGCATTCTCGAGAGGTGTATATAGATGATGTGTGATTAAATCCCTAGAAGAGGGAAATCATGTATCAAATCTGAGAAGGGCATTCCTAAGAATGAGACAACATAAGTTGAAAATGAATCCTAAGAAATGTGTTTTTGGAGTTCAGGCAGGAAATTTCTTCGGATTCTTGGTCCACCAAAGGGGCATAGAGATTGACAAAAATAAAGCAAAATCCATCATAGAAGCTCTACCACTTCGGAACAAGAAAGAGCTGCAGAGTCTCTTAGGAAAAATTAACCTTTTAAGGAGTTCATATCCAATTCTGCAGGAAAAATCCAGCCCTTCTCCTCTTTGCTAAGGTTGAAGTAGGAACAGACTTTTAAGTGGGAGGAACAGCACCAACATGCTTTTGAGTAAATCAAGCACTACCTCTCAAATCCACCAATTCTGTCCCTACCAAAGAGAGGCAGACCGCTAAAACTCTATGTGTCTGCATCAGAATTGTCCATTGGGATTCTGTTAGTTCAAGATAACAAGGAAGGGAAAGAACAGGTAGTCTACTATCTGAGCAGCGCTCTGACAGAAGTGAAAGGAAATATTCTGCAATTGACCATCTACTTCACTCAAATCAAGCACTACTTCACTGCTGGTGAAACTCAGACACTACATCATTGCCAAGATAGACCTAATCAAATACATGCTAACAAGGCCAATGTTGAGAGGCAAAATTGAAAAATTGACTCTGGCTTTGACAGAATTTGCTTTCAGATATGTTCCTCAGAAAGCTGTCAAAGGACAAGTTGTAGCAGGATTCCTAGCAGATCATCCAGGGGAAGAAATTGAAAACATGGACTCTTTGGATATAGGAAATGCAGATCTGTTGACTAGAGCTCATACTTGTCTTAACAATCCCATCTACTCAGTTCACCTCACACCTTGGAAATTGTACTTTGATGGATCAAAAACTGATGTAGCCCCTGGGGCAAGGATTGTTTTGGAGGAGCCACTGAGGATCAGACACTGTTATTCTTTCTAGTTAGATTTCCCATGCACCAACAACAGGGCTAAATATGAAGCTTTAATCATTGGCCTCGAAATGCTGGTGGAATTAGGAATCTAGTCTGTGGAAATCTTAGGAGATTCTATGCTTGTGTTGAAACAGATTGCTGGAGAATACAAGTGTCTGAGTCCTTCTTTAGCTGTTTATTTAGTTGCAGCTAGAAACCTGCTGACAGAATTCAAAGAAGCTACTTGGGAACATATCCCAAGAGAAGAAAATTTGCAGCCAATGAATTGGCTCAGATAGCAACAGGAATACAAATGCCTGAAGACTATGTGCAAAGAATCATCAAGGTAGGAAAGAAAAGTCTACCATCTGTTTTAACCAGAGGAATGGAGATAGATGTTAATTCTGCCATAATCACTGAAGATGATTGGAGAAATCCTATCATAAATTACTTGCAATACCCAACCCTGCCGTCTGAAAAGAGAGTCAGAATCATGGCTTTAAACTACCTTATGTGGAATGGAGATTTGGTTCGAAAAACCAAGGATGAGGTGCTCCTGAGGTGCTTTGGAAAGAAAGAATACATGAAAATCATGGGAGAAACTCATGAAGGAATCCATAGAGCTCACCAAGGAGGAAGAAAGATGTGCTGGTTAATCAGAAGATATGGCTACTTCTGGCCAACTATGATATAAGATTGTATTGATTATTCCAAGGGGTGTGAGGCTTGTCAAAGGCATGGCCCAATGTAGCAGGCTCCTTCAGTTCCCATAAATCCAATAGTAAAACCATGGCCTTTTAGAGGATGGGCAATGGATCTCATTGGTAAGATTTATCCAGCCAGTAGCAAACAACACTATTTTATCATTGTAGCTACAAACTATTTCACCAAATGGGTCGAAGCCAAGCCTGTTAAGTCCACAACATCTCAAGAAATCATCACTTTCATAGAAGAGCAGAATATACAAAGGTTTGGCATTCCAGAATCGATCACAACTAATAGAAGATCTTCTTTCATATATGGAGAAATGCTAAAATATGGTAGAAGCATTTAAATTCAAACTGTTTCAATCCACCCCTTATTATGCCCAAGCTAATGGGTAGGCAGAATCAAGTAACAAGGTGATCATCAACATTATCAGAAAATGCTTAAGAGAAATCCAAAACAGTGGCATGAGAAGTTGTCAGAAACTCTGTGGGCATATAGAACTTCAAAAAGAGAAGCAACTGGCATGACCCCCTACGCTCTAAGCTATGGCCATGATGCAATTCTCCCTATGGAGATAGCAGTCCAATCCCTCAGAATTGCTCACCAGCACAGTCTGGTTGCAGAAGACTACTCTCAAGCCATGCTACTAGAACTGGAAGGATTGGATACAAGCAGGATTAATTCCCTCAATAAACTCTTAGCATGAAAGCAAGCTGTATCAAGGGCTTACAACAAAAGAGTTAAGAACAAGAGTTTTGAAGAGGGGGAAATAGTCTGGAAAGCAGTACTGCCCCTTGGAACGCATATAGCTGGTTCTGGAAAATGGTCACCTACATGGGAAGGTCCTTTCATAATTAATCAGATCCTTGGAATGGGGGCATACATATTACAGAATCAAGATGGAGATGTCCATGCTACACCAATTAATGGCAAATGGTTAAAGAAGTTTTATCCAACTATGTGGGATTCACAGGCTGTGCAGACAGATCCGGGAATAAAGAGACAGCAAGATGAAACTGCTGTTTAAATTTCTGATCACTTTCATTTTTGTTGTAATTTTTTAAGTATGCTTTAATTTACTTTCTCTCTTTCTTCTTTTTATCAAAAGAAATCGAATTCCCACAAAAATAAATAAACTTTTTTTAATTTCCTAAGGGTTTCTTGCAAATTGGCCTTCTTGATAGAGAGTTCCTTCTGAAGCAGCACCCCTGGTGGATTGAAGCCTCTGCAATTTCCAGAGCTCGCCCGAAAGCTGAAATCATGCTCTGCACAAGGAAGGTAGCCTTGGTCTTGGAACTCAATCTAGCCCAGAGCCTGCTCTGTACCTTCCTGCACTCTACCAGCCGCTTTTGAAGCTCCTCAATCTGCTTATCCACCCTATCTGCAGTTGCCTTAGCTTCCTGATACCCTGGAACCATCTGATCCAGTTATGCGTTCTGCTTTGCATAGTCAGCCAAGTTGGCTTCATGGGTGGCTTTGCAGAACTCAGAGGTCTTGAAGGTGGGCTTGAAATCCTCATAACGGTCGTGAAGGTTGAGCATATCTCTTGCCAGGCCAAGGCTCATCTCAAGTATGGGTTTGAGGGCCATGTTATGTCTATGTAGTAGGTCCAGATCCTTCATCAGTTGGTCAAAAGCTTCCCTATCCATATCCAGCTCCAGCTTAGTAGATTGCCAGATCTTCAGCCTCTCCATGGCTTCCTCCACTACCTTGGACTTTGCCTTGCCAAGAGTGGAGCTGAGTTTCTCAAGCTTGTCCAACTGGGCGTCTAGATCAATAGCCTCACATTCTGCCAGCTCTGGATCAGCATAGGAAGGCGTGGCAAATGAGCCTAGAAGGGAATAGATAGGCATCTGCAGAAAAGAATGTAAGTCAGAACTAGGCAGAGACAAAAGAAAAAAGCCCAGGAATGCATTAACACTTACAGCAACGATGGTAGGCTTCAAGGGACTGGTCACCATTGCCAAAACCCCAGCAATCCTAGGCACTTCTACCTGAAAAGACTAACAGATAAGGAAGCATAGACATAACAGAACTACAGGGAAACAGGTGGACAAAGTTAAAATAAATTTACCACAAGGTCAAAAACAGCAGCAGCTACTTTCACTTCAGGTTCTGGGATTGCAACCGTTTGTTCTGCCTGATCCACAGGTTCTGACACAGACTGCTCCCCCTGTTCCTCAGGTGCCAGAACAGCAGTGGAGTATTCTGCCTCTGCATCCTCAAAAAGAGCCAACTCTGAACTAGTTAGCTCTGCTTTTGGGATCTCTTGCTGTTTCTGCGCCACAGCGATGCTCTCTGCAATCACTTCAGTAGGGATTTCCTCCTACAGAAAAATAGAAGTCAGAATAAAGGGAATCAAAAGGCAAAAAGCATTGATACAGTCAACAAAATTCACCTCTTCTTCTAATTCTTTCGTCTTTTCATGGGGTTCTTCTTCTTCTCCTCCCTCCTTCTCCTACTCCACAGCTTCAAAGGCCTCCCTCAGTTCCTCATCTGTGCCAGAAGTGGTTGTAGGAACTACTGCGGGTTCTTATGTGGCTACATACTCCACCAAAGTCCTCTTTCTAAGTCTTTTGGACTTGGCAGGAGGAGGAGGGGGACTTTCAACTGCAAAGAAACAGTCAATAAAGACGATGAGAACATACGAGAGGAAAGACAGAACAGGATTAAGAAAGCTCAGAACTCTCGAAGACTTTACCTGAAGTGTCTGGCTGGGCAGTACTCTCATAAACTGGAGCAGTTTTTTTTTCTCTTGTTCTTTCTACCAGAAGGAGTCACCTCAGCAGCTGGTAGTTCCACATGAGTTTCACCCTCTTCATCTCGGGAGGGAAGCTCCAAATCTCCAGCAGCAATGATAGAGTTGACTGAGACAGAAAACATAAACAAGTCAGCAGTCAATCCAGCGAAAAAATAATAAAAGAGACAGAAAGATGGAAGGCTTACCAATCACTTCTCCAGCGTGGACAGACTGTCCACCTATGTTCCTTGTAAGGGAGGGGTCTGATACAGATAGAACGGAAGTGTTAGGCATCACCACCAAAGGCAAGATACGTTAAAAATGGACAGAATTGGGAGACTACCTTCTATGACTTCAGCATTTATGTCCTTGATGGTCTGCACCATGAATATGTGAGTCTCCTCTCCTGCATGAACAACCCAGGAATCCCAGCTATCAAAAAGCACCTTGAGTGCAGTGCTGGAGGTAGGCAGATCTCGAAACCTAACTTTCCACCAAACGTCAAAATCAGCGGAACTGCAAGAATTAGGCTCCCAGGTTGAATAGAGAGTGTTTGCACTATTATTTATCTTGTTGACTGCACATCTAGCATCCTTATGCACTTCCAGATCATCTGCATCTCTCCACGAAGTGGCCTGATTGCAACTCCTATAGGATTTGAGTGGAATGAGCTATGGGCAACTTGCCGCGCGCAGAAGTTGGTATGGTACACTTCTTCCCCCAAATGATAATTGGGAGGTTTCCCACCTCTATAAGGCAGATCTCTAGGATGGGTGACGCTCAGGAACTTCTTCCTGAAGTCCCTTCTGGCAGCTTTTTCCTCTGGTTCCTTCTCAAACAATCTGAATCTGGGCTAGAAAAAAGGATATGTTCTTCTGATCACCACCTGCCACTGAGCTGTAG
The DNA here is from genome assembly GCF_902201215.1 of Prunus dulcis. Lineage (NCBI taxonomy): Eukaryota > Viridiplantae > Streptophyta > Magnoliopsida > Rosales > Rosaceae > Prunus > Prunus dulcis. Next base: position 12,468,243 of record NC_047651.1, read on the forward strand.
ACCTCTTGGTGCTATGCCTAAAGAAAATTAGGTACTCCTCAATCAAGCGCTTGGGCACTTCTGCTGACAATAAAGGATGGGCCATAACTTGATCTTCAGGTAGAACTGTGTCTGCGAATCTCAGTTCTTTGAAATAAACCTGCAGCCAGATCTAGATCATCCAAAATGC
>NC_047651.1:12468511-12512306 GCF_902201215.1 Prunus dulcis
TCTAAGGTCTTTATTTCATGAATTTGATTGTTGGGTGGGAGATTTTTCATGCTTTGTAGAGTTGTGTTCATGTTTTTTGGTTATTTTGATTTCAGGTTTTTGGGTTATCTCTAATGGTTGATTTAGTTATTTTTTAGGAATTTCGGTTCATTTATTTGATTCCTTTGATTCTACTGAGCATGTTTTTTTTTTTTTTTTTTTAATTGAAAAAATTCCCTTTTTTTATCTGATATTGGTGTTGAAATTGATGATAAAATACAAGCAAAAAAGAAGTGAAGCTTAATTAGGTTTTGACAAAATAGAAATTAGGGATGATTGGGTTCATTTATTTGGTTATTTTGATTTTCAGCTTTTACCTTTATTATGTGGTTGGAGTTGTTAATACAACCAGAACCATATTTTAGATTCGATTGGAATTGTTGGGAGATAAGAATGGAAGATGTTTTTTGGCTGGCTCTTTGTCAGTTGGGATTTGTTTTTCTTTTCTTTTCTTAATGTTGGTTAATTGCTGTTTTACTTTAGCAAAGTGTTCAATTTGCTTGCATGAATTTGATCTTTCTGTTAATAGAGCATAGGAATTAGCTAACGGCACCATGTGAAAATGGGTTTAATTTTCTTTAGGTTTATAGTGGACAAGTTAATTGTTTAAAAGGGTTTTTCTTCAACAACAAACAGATAGTGTAATTTAAGATAAACAAAAAGAAACTAATCCGACAGAGGGAAAGTTTTATTTATAAATTGACTTAAGTTATGTATGAGATGGATGATTTTATCTCTTTAAAATAAAATTGTAGTCACAGACCATTTAGATTGATTAAAGAGAGAAAAAAAGACATTGGTTTGAGGAAAATACTAAATGCAAAACATACCTAGGTATAAAAACAGCACACAACATGGTTGAGGTCATTTGGGACCATTGTCAGAGTAAAGGCTTTAGCATATCAGACAGAAAATTCAATACCAGTAACTTGATTCCCATATGTTACTACCACTGAATTCTTCCATTGGTCATCATTGCTTGGGTGTTCCATTGTGGTCTGAAGTAACCAAGAAAATAAGTCTGTAGTTTTAAAGCTGCATTTTGGGTTTTTTTTTGCTTATAAATGGGTGAACTATGTTTTATATGGGCTAAATAGGGCTAGGCTTAAATGTGAAAAAAAATATGAATTTATTGAGGTAAAAAAGTTTTGTGCCAAACTTTGCACTGGCCTACAGCCCAGGGGTGCCCACACGTGGTACTGCCTTTGATTTTAAATAAGAGAAGGCCAGTGGTAGGGGACTTCCCTATCACTAATGTTTTGAAGTGTTGACTACCATGGTCTCATTTGAAGCCTATTTTTGTCTTGCTGTTAACTTTTTTTATTTTTTATTTTTGTTAGCTGTTCTACAATTGAATTCCAAATCTGGCATGGGAGTTGCAGTACGCATTTTTTTTGACATGATTTTATGTAAAGGATGGATCTTGAGGGGATTAAAATAGCATCTCTACTTGACAATATTTATTGGCTATGTGATTGAAAAATCCCAAAACCTTGAGATAGGGTTTAGAACCTTAATTTGGGTAACCACAAACTAGGACTCTGTCTTTGTGAGTAGTAGATAAGTTCTGAAAATTGTTTGGCCTCATTGAGCAGGAATGGTGTAGAATTTTTGCTTGAATGTGTATGGTTTGTCCTTTAAAATTATGATTTTTCCTTGAATGTGATTTTGATTGTTTAGGGTGACTTTTAATTGAAATGTTCGATTGAGTTGCCAAGACAAAGGAGATGTAAATTTAGATCAACACTTATAGAAAAGTAAAGTTATATATTGAAGTTATGTATTGGATTCTCTTCATGTTTTGCTTCAATGTACTTATGCACTAAAAGCTTATTTTCATCTCCCTTTTTCTTCAACAACTATCGTTTATAGAAAAGACTTCACTAAGTAAGTTGGAAATTGGTTTCGTACCATGCTTCTTTGAAATTTTTAGAATTAATTGTTTGCCTTATAAAACAGGGCCAAATATTCTCTCTTAAGTTGTTTGTTGCAGCTTGCTCCCTGTTTCATTCTAATTATTAGAATATTGGTTATTTGGAACAATAGAATATATGTGCCAATTTCGAAATTTGTAATGATTTTGCTGCTGTAATGGGTTGTTAATTCGTTGTTGTGATAATAGGTTTAGATGTTTACAACTCCAACCTTTATATTGTATAAAACTTAATTTTACAGTCTGTCAAACCTATTTGGTATTCTTTCTATAGTGTATAGTATTCCTAATTTTATTACAGGAAATGATTTTCCATTCTCTGTATGACTTGCAGGCTGGACCAGCAAATATTTTCACCCACATATTAGTCTTCACCTCTATATTCTACACAGTGAAACAGGTCTGCCCCTATATATGTGTTTAACCGAAAAAGGATTGTAATGTATGAGTGGCATGTGTTGAATCTGTTTTGCTAAGTGTGGTATCTGTTGAATCTATTTTGGTATTTATGCATCTCTTGGATCTGTTGAATCTGGTGTGGTATTTGTAGAACTGTTTTTATATTTTTGGCATCTCTTGAATCTGTTTTTGGTGTTAGAGATTTTATTTATTGTCTGAGTGGCAGATTCTTGCTTTATGCCCTCAAATAAACAAGAATTGAACATTCTGTTTTACATTGGATCATGGCCCATTGCTGTTTTTCATTGTGAAACAAGCATATTCATATCATAATCATATCCTTTAAATTTATTTTTTAGTGTAGAGTAATACATTGATACGTATTCATTTCTAATCTGTTTTTTTATGTTAGTCACACGTAGGATTGAATTTCAATTATATTGCTCCAACTATATCCATTGAATCTGTTCCTGAATTCCAGTGATCACATAGGCTTCATACTATTAACACACCTCTCTCACCATTCCAAGTCCGAGTCCACACCCATGTTTACTAATGCACCACCAATGATTAGAATTACAATGAAAATTAATCACCACCGTAAATTTAGATCAACACTTATAGAAAATTAAAGTTATATGTTGAAGTTATATATTGGATTCTCTTCATGTTTTGCTTCAATGTACTTATGCACTAAAAGCTTATTTTCATTTTCCTTTTTGCTCAACAACTATCCTTTATAAAAAAGACTTCACTAAGTAAATTGGAAATTGGTTTAGTACCATGCTTATTTGAAATTTTTAGAATTAATTTTGGGTCTGTGATGATTAAAGTTAGGAAAATGAGCAATTAGGAAATTGATAATCATTGTTGTAGAATCACATGGAGTTAGATGTATGTCATGTGGTTAGAGAGCTTTTGCCTTATAAAATAGGGCCAAATCTTCTCTCTGAAGTTGGTTGTTGCAGCTGAAACTATTTTTAAATTGAAGAGTGGTAGTTTTGTATCGTTCTTCGCAGTTTCAGCTCTTTCTTTATTTATTAGAGTATTTGTTGTTTGGAACAGCACAGTATATGTGTTTATATGAGTGAGAAAGAGAAAAAGAAAGGCAAGGGTGATAGCACTATACCTTCCATTTCCAAGTATTTCTTTCGTATGAAAAATTGGTTGGGTGTATGGTTTGTAACTCTTGGTTCGTATGAAAAATTGGTTGGGTGTGTGGGTTGTAACTCTTGGTAGATGACATTATTTATGTCGTCCTCTACACAATACTATTATTTCATCAGTTCTCACTTAAATTTTTTGTTTTGGTCTTCATTGGTGCTTATTGTTCTGTTGTGGATGAAAAATAAATGAAAGGAAAAAATAGAAAATAGTTTCTCTCAAACTTTTCCATTCAACCTAAAGGAAGTTGGTTAAATGGAGGAAATTGGAGGAAACAAGTATTGCCCAACATTTCAGTTCATCTCCTAAATAATACAGAATTAAGAAAAGCAATTGGGTTAGGAAATTTCTGTGAATCTGAGACTCAATTGAGTGGTGGGGTTCATTCAAATAGAAATTTTCTATGAATATGAGATTCCTTTTGGTGGGGTTCACTTGATTTTCTGGTATATACTAAAGCCCAATGCACCTAAACACTGTAGCTAGGCACAGTATAATGACGGAAATGCCCCCCCTTTCAGTGTTGTTTGCTGTTTTGTTTTCTTTTCATCACAGTGAATTACCGAAAATGCCCTCCCCTAAACCTTTTCTGCTCTCCCCTTTTTGCCCCTCTGTCTTTGGATGCCAACTCTCCGCACTGTTTCGTTTCCACAGAAATATCGTCCGCTTCTAACCAGCTTGGTTGGGCTGGTTGGGGGCAGCCATGGGATGCACGGATTCGGTCTTCGGCATTTACAATGAAAATTTCCTTTCGTTGTTTTTTGGTTGTTGAAGGGTTTGAGCATGAGGAAAAAGGTGATTTTGCAACCTCACCAAAGCATTTCAGGTGAGAACCATACCCTTGAATTTTCCTTTTGGACCAAAATTAAGCCTTTTGTTTTGTGGTTTATCATATGATTGGGTTCTAGGTTTGAGCTTATGGATTGGTTCATGGTGAATTGAATTGGCACGCAGAATTGCTTGGGTGAAGCTGATGACTGTGTGCGTTGCAGGACTATAACAAAATGGCGCAACTACATCTATTCGTGGACTTTGAAATAGAAACAAGGTTTGCATCTTTTAATCGCCTCCACTGTATTTCAATTTCTTTCCCTTTTATTAATTATGATTGTATTTCTCCCCTGTGGTGGGATTGATCATGCTTTTGAATTGGTAATGGCAGGGGACTGTTCGTGTGTGAATAAAGGCTTGCCATTGCTGATGTTGTGGGACAGAGCCAGTGTATGTGTACAGAAGTTACGGTATACAATGTTATCTCTCCCTCTCTTTAATTTCAGTTTTTTTTTCTTTTAATAGAATTTCGTCAAATATTTTGGTTCTGGATTTTTTGTGTTGAAGAAATTTACAATAAAGGTTTTTGATGACGTTCTGTGTTTGTAAATATCTTTTGTAGAACAACACAGAATGTTGACTGACTTTGAAGGTGCTACAAGAAAAAACGAAGTAGGGTTCTGCATTTGGACTAGCAAAGAGGTTTGTCAATCCTTCTCTCATCCTCTTTTTTTTTTTTTTTTTTTTTCAATAAGTCGATTACATCTCAGCCTTAAATTCACTGTTTATTATCTGTTTAATTTAATGAGACAATTTCTGTTGTTGAATTCTAAATTATGCACTTTTTTTTCCATGTTAGGGTACTGGGATGCTAGGGGGTTCTTTTTATTCTCTTTTCCACTGCATATTATAACTTAGATGGGTATGCTTCAAGAAGGTTGGTTTTGTTCTTGAAGAATACCCATTTGGTTTTAGACATAGTTTATTTAGTTAAATATATGGCTACTGGTGAAGTGGATTAGCCAAACATTGCATATGTAATATGCATACAAATTCTTATTATTGTTGTAAAACAGTCAGTTTAAGTGGAAGATTGTTGTATGAAATTTGGTAAACAAATATCTAGAAATTATCTTCACAGTTTCTTAGGTTCCATTTAATTCGGTATTTGTTTTTGTGTGATATATTTCCCTTAGGGCGTGTCAAATGGTAAAGCTGCAATTAACAGTGTCTTTTTTGTGTTGCAGTTCCACCAGTACCAGGTTGTTGGGAGGAAGCTCCCTACAGCATCTGATGAGCACCCCGGAATTTTCTGAATGAAGCTCTGGGCCACCAATGAGGTTTGCGCCAGGTCCAAGTTCTGGTATAATGCTTAGCCTTAGCTTGGCTTTTGTGATCCCAAATGTTCATTGGTGAATTTTTGGTTAAACTTAATATTATTGATTGATTTGTTTGGATTAGGTATTTCCTGAGGAAGCTGAAGAAGGTCAAGAAGAGCAATGGCCAAGTGCTTGCCATTAATGAGGTTTGTTCTCTCTGCCGTTTATACTCTATTTTTTCTAATTAATAAATTTGTACCCATTTTGATTATTTGTCAGTGTCTAATGTAGTAAATGTTGTTTTGCAGTGGGGAAGTGGTTCCTCCTCAACTCTCCTCCTGGCGAAATCCAATTTGTTGCCAAAGGCCTCACCTTTTACCCCCAAAGCGTCACTCTTTTATCACTTTTATTTCGCTTTTCTAATTTTGTTTCAATCATTTGAATCGCATTTTGCATTTGATGTTTGGCTTTGGTGGCAGATGTGAAGGAGGCTGCGCCATAGGCATCCCCTCGAAATGCCCGGTTGAATTGGAGACGTATGTTTTCTTTTCTTTTTTTCCCTTCAAAATTGAAGCCTCCTCTTTGCTGAATAAAGGCTCCTCTTGGTTTTAGTGTCTCATTTCGATGAATTTTGGGCTCTCAAATGTGTCTGCAAAATTGCAAACCTTTCTTTTGTATTGGGGTTCCAATTTTCCGGGTGATAAGTCTTTCCTCTTTTTTTTAAATATTTACTCTCATGTCTCTGTCCAAAACATTTTTTTTATAGTACGTTTTGTGCAATGTACAAATATATTATAGGAATAGAAGATGAATCTGTCTTTTCAACAAACAGCAAGAGTTACATATTCTGCGAGTACTTTACTCCACCAGTTTTAGAATGAATTTTTTTATAAAAACATTATCTCTTTAAACTCAACATTTAATTTTGAATTTTCCAATGAAAATGACACAATTTTTGGTACAGTTTTCTTCCGATAATTGGAGTAGGCAAGTAGCAAAGGATAAACTATCAAAATCGTAGGTAGGTTACAGGAACCCAAATTATTGTAAAATTTGATTGGTAAAGATTTAAAAGTATGTTAGATTGACAATAAAAAAGTGAAAGATCAATTACAGAGAAATGGGTGGCGCGAGTGGTCTTAATTGTTGCATGTCTTCCTTATATGTGCATATTCTGTCTATTATTCTCTATTTCATGATTGATTTGATTATCTGTTTTTATCCTCTAGGTTTGTTGGGATGTTAATAAGGTTTTGTGCTTTTGCAAAATATTGGTTCATCCTTTCAATTTATATGATATGAATGTGTCCTGTAGTATGCGTATTTTAAATTTCTTATTTGACGATTTATGAGCTGAAATGGGATGTGCCACAATTTGGTACATACATGCCGCCACTAAGCTGTGATTTGATTTGGTATTTGTGGAAGTTTTGCAACTCATTTATAGATTCGTACATACGGACCTTTAAGAATGAAAATTTCCTTTTATGGCAACCCATAACAAATACCAATGTGGCTTGCAGGGCTTGGATTGTGCATCGAGTACTGAAGAGCTTGGATTGTGCAGCAAGTACTGAAGTTGTTGTGGCACTGGAACACCAAGGAGTTTGTAAGTGAAAGGAGCTGCCAGCAAAGGGCTAATCTTCTACAAGTGGTGACTCAGATTTTTTTTGTTTTTTGTTTTTTTGTTTTTTGTTTGTATGCTCAATGATTCTTTGGCACTTCTTACTTTGGCATTTAATTAACTACCGTACATTTGATTTGTGGTGATATTTGGCTGATTCTGTTTATTTGTTTTCTCGGGAAACAGAGGAAGAGGAAGAAAAAGTAAAAATGGGCATTCAATATTCAAAAACTTTTATGCTCTTATTCTCTGCTTTAGAAACACTTGCTTTGGTCTCTAACAAAAGCAATCAATTCCCCAATTGTTGTTAGGGTCACCCTAAATTGTGTAATGATCTATTGTTGTTAATGTTTGCTTTTTTATTATTTTTTTGTCTTAATGTGTTTTTATACTGATTTTGTGTAATATTTACTGATTTGGTGATGTCATGTTAGATGTTCAAAGTTTGAAGACTACCTCCATTATCTAAATTCTAATTCTGAACTTTAATTCTTCTCTTTCTAAGTTTGAACACTACCTTATCATTTGGAATTGATTAAGATTCTTTTTTGCGTCTGTAGTTTGGCTAATTATTTTTTTGGGAGTATTGAACTTGCAAACCAAATATGCCACTATTTAGATATCCATGTCTATATAAATAGTACCATCTTTCCTACATATTTTCGCGACTATGTATACATTTCACACTGTTTTAAAACCGCAACATCGCGCGGGCACCATTGCTAGTAGATTTCTAAAGTTGAACATCTGTTTATGATAAATAATGAATCTCATCAGTTTCTCATTCATAATTAATGTAAGAGAAATGAGAAATGATACTTTTCTTTTTCTTTTGCTCGATTTTAAATATCTTTTACAAATTGACATATGTCGAAATGCTGAAATGTTGTTGTACTTCAGAAATTTATCAATCTTGGAGCTTATTGGTTCGGTCAAAGCCCCTTAGCTTACATGCTCTCTCTTTTTTCAGGCAATCTAATAATATATTACGTTTATGAGACGCGTGGCATTGCAAATCAACTCGGTGAGAATCAACCTTCACTTTGTTAGTGTCGACTATGTGAAACGAAATTTACTGAGATACTGGTTCATGCTCACATAAGACAAGCACTGCTCAGGCTGAAAATGCTCCAGAGAGTTTGAATCATGAAGCCTTCCTTGAATCCAAGGATTGGCGACCTTAAGTCTTAAATGAAATTTACTTGCTGCCAAAGGTAATAACATTCTATTGTGAATTTGCTGCTACTCTTCAGGGTGTACCACCCATATGGTTTAGTAAGTCAAGGCCTAGGCTTTTAAAAACTTGTAATAGTACACGCTTTATATGAATATTATTATAACAAGTTCCTTGTTGACCCAAAAAAAAATTAAAATTGTAACAAGTTCCTTAAATTATCATAACGAATGCAACACGCTTCAAAGAATATTCACTTTGAATTTGTCACCTGTCATATTCTAGCTACATCACCATTCACAAAGTCTTGGTCAACCGATTCACGTTGCTTTCTGGAATTTCCTAATAACTGGAATTTCTTATATCTTGCAGCCCACAGCCTGCAGCCCCTCCCACTAATTAAAGAGAAGTAAACGGTATCTTGATAGTGATAGTTTTCCTCCTTAGCATTTTATTTAACTAATATAAATTAATATTCTCGGACGAGCTAGCGCTAATTAATTAACATATGAAGAAGCATTATATATATGCAGGATGATACTGATCAAGTGTTAAACCAAACAATAGAGAAGCAGAAATTAAGCTGGTCTCTTGTGTATATGGAGTTTCAAGGGAAGATGCAAACCATCCTCTGCCTGTCCTTTGTGACCTTGTTTAGCCTTGTAGGTCTCTTGTGTGCTGAAATTGATGGCAGTCCCAATATTGTTTTGGAAGAGGTTCATGTTGGTGTGATTCTTGATATGGGGTCAAGCGAAGGAAAGATTATTCTCAGCTGCATTTCAACAGCCCTGTCTGATTTCTACCATCTGCATAATAACTACAGCACAAGAGTAATTCTGCACACCAGAGATTCCAAAGGAAAAGCTCTACATGCTCTATCAGCTGGTAAGCCACATTAATATTTTAGTCTTTGTACTATAAAATTAAGGAAAAACTACATAAAACTCCCCAATCTATAGGATCATTTTCAAGTTCATATCCAATTTTTGGGACATTTACGAGTACATACTCAACGTCACGGAAACCTTACAATTTGCCCCCTCCATTAGCTAAACTATTAGTAAGTCTGTTAAATGCTGATGTGACATTTGTGGGACCTATTTTTTAATTGACGTAGGATTCCACGTGGACAAAAAAATAATAAAAAATAATTTATTTTTTTATAATTAAAATCATTAAATTTAAGAATCAAAAAGAAAAAAAACAATCTATCCAACGCTCTCCTCCCAACCCTCCCCTAGCATGACTGCGCTAGCCACCCAAATCAGCACCCCAGCCAACCAGCCACAACAACCACCCCAGCAAGCCAAAACAATCACAACCACCCCACCTAGGTTTTCGACGTCGATTAAGACCCATCGCCTCTCCCGATTGCCCATCGCACCTCTCGATCGCCCGAAAATCTCTCAGCCCAACGCCACACCTGTTCTCCATGCAGCCTCGACCAGCCCCATCCCCTTTCCCGCCTCTCCTAAAATCTCTCCACCCATCTCTCTCTCTCTCTCTCTCTCTCTCTCTCTCTCTTACATCTGGTTCGATCCAGTTATGCTAACACACCCATATCCCCTACTACCAAGCCCCATACTCAGATCTGCAAGTGGCTAGACTCCAGATTGTGAAATAAATGCAACAACCACCAAATTTAATTTAATCTTTTTTAAAATGATCCAACCATTTGGATTAATATGGAGGAATCAAAATCACGCCCTTGAAAAAATTGACTCGGAAAGGAGCAAGGCCGGTGGTGAGCATTTGGGAAAGTCGGGCCGATCAGGTGTCTTCATTCAAGCGACAATACAGATCGGCAATTCTATTTGTTCTTTCAGCAAGCAGGCGACACGAATCTATGGTTTCTATTAATCAGAAACCATACCAATTGCTTTTCAAAACGTGACCAAGTTCTCAAAGTCTAAAATTGCATGAGTTGGGGATTTGAGGGTTGGCTGTGCTGGGGAGGAGAGAGAATGGGTGAGAGGTGATGGGGTTGGGTTGGAACAAGATGGGTTGTATGGCTGGGATGGGTGGCTTGGGTAAGTTATTTGGGGATGTGAGTGGAGGAGCTGGGTGGTAGTTTGGGTGGCTTGGGTGGTTGTTTTGGGGGCGGGAGTAGCTGGGTTCACTGGGTATGGAGTTGGAGGAGAGAATTTTTAATATTATTTAATATAATTTTACTTGTTTGTATAATAGTTTATTAGTTTTTTGTCCATGTGGAATCCCACGTCAAATTAAAAAAAAAGTCCCACAAATGCAACAACAGCATTTAATAGACTTACTAACAGTTTAGCTAACAGGGCCAAATTGTAGGGTTTCCGTGACGTTGAGTATGTACTCGTAAATGTCCCTAAAATTGGGTATGAACATGAAAATGACCCTATAGGTTGGGGGTTTTTATGTAGTTTGTCCTAAAATTAATCTGGGTTGTGGACGGGAGAGGATCTGGTCGGGATGAGGGAGAAGGGGGTTTGACCGGGATGAGGGAGTCATGGAAGCAGTGGGGGAAAGACTTTCAAAAATAAAAGCTCCTCATGTCATCATCATCAACTATATCTAGAGGCCAGTAGTCCGACCAAGGCTACAGACGTGTGTGCGATTCCAAAATTTGTGTAGTAGTGTTTTACTTTTTAGATTTATGTGGGTTTTAATTTTTAAGGGTATTTGTGTCTATTTAGGTGAGTTTCTGGCTATATTTGAAAGATTTTATAAAAACTGACATTTTTGAAAGTGTAGGGTAAATTTTGGCTATTTTTGATAAAAACTCTGATGGCTTTGAAGACTTGCGGATGGGTGTACAAAGATAGATGAAGAGAGTTTTTTTTTTTTTAAATTAAAAAAATTAATTGATTTTTTGGTGGTTGACGGTGAGTATGAAAATGGAAGGAAATTGAACTTTATATACGAATTTGATACGAAAAAAACTTTATGTAGCAGAAAGTGTAAATTTCGGAAACTTGCGGGTAGTAAGTGAAATTTACCATTAAAAAAAATTATAAGAAACTATCATTGTATACTTTTATCTTAAACTCTACTCCCGATCCTCAACCAAATGCAGCTCTAAATCTTTTGGATAAGATCAAAGTGGAAGCAATAATTGGTGCACAAACAAAAATGGAAGCAAACCTATTGGCAGAGTTAGGAGAAGAAGCTAAAGTCCCTGTATTGTCACTTTCTGGACTTCGTACTAGTCCTTTCGGTGCTCCTGGCGAATATCCCTTCTTTGTTGAGATTACACAAGATGAAACTTCTCAAGTTACGGCAATCAGTGGCCTTATTGAAATGTTCAAATGGAGGGATGTCATCCTTCTATATGAGAACACAGATTATGGGAGAGACATCATTCCATTTTTTATCAACTCCATTGAAGAAGCAAATGTGACTATTGTATATAAAAGTTGCATTGCTGCCTCCTCAGCAGATGAACAGATCATTGAAGAGCTCCGCAACCTCACAAAGTTGAAGACGGCGGTATTTGTGGTGCATGTATCACATTTTCTTGTTCCTCGCCTTTTCTTGAATGCAAAAAAGTTAGGCCTGCTCAGTGAAGGGTATGCTTGGATCATGACATCAACTAGCATGAATTTCTTGCATTTTTCCATGGACCCATCTGTAATTGAGTCAACGCAAGGAGTGCTCGGTTTGAAGTCTTATACTCCAGCATCAACCCGCCTCCACAATCTTACTTCAAGATTGAGGAGGATATTTTACATGCAGGATCCTAACATAGAAGTAAGTGCGGTAATCCCAGATGGAACAACTTGGGCTCTAGCTGAAGCAGTTGAGAGGACCTGGACTTCTACAGGATTGAACCTAGTGAATTTAAACAATATTACATCCTCCAAACATGGACTTCTGCTTCTTCAAGAGATATTGCAAACAAGGTTTAAGGGTTTAAGCGGTGAAGAAATTCAATATCCAAATGGGAAGCTAGTTTCGACTGCAATTGAGATTGTGAATGTTATAGGAAAAGGGGAAAGAAGGGTTGGATTGTGGCCATGTGAAGAAAAACACACAAGAGATTCCTACCCACTTAATAGCAGAAGAAATTTACTTTCGACCAACGATCTCGAAACAATCATATGGCCTGGAGGATCATCAACCATCCCAAGAGGTTCAAAGATGCAATTGAGTAATAGTTCCAAAATAAAATTAAGAGTTGGAGTTCCAGTGAGAATAGGGTTCAACGAACTTGTGCATATGAAACATGATAATCAAACCAATCGAACATATTTCACAGGCTTCTGCATCGACGTATTCGAGGCTGCAATTAGAGCATTGCCGTATGAAGTAAATTATACCTTCATTCCATTTCCGATTGGCATTAATGAAAGTTACAATGATATTGTTTACCAAGTTTTTCTCCAGGTATGCTGAATTTGAAATTAAAAATTTATATCAGGTGGAATATAAATATTATGTTGGATAAATTCATCTGTAATTGTACGCTAGTAACTTGTAATGCAAAAATAGATTTGCATCTCATTATATTACATTTTGATTATTTAATGTTTCTAATTTTTAATTTTTCGTTTTCCTGCCACACACTTTTGCATATTGGGGAATGTATTTTAACTAGACATTCGATGCTGTTGTTGGGGATACCACGATCACATCGGAGAGATCTCAGAATGTGTGTTTTACAATACCATATACTGACTTAGGTGTGGGGATGCTAGTATCAAATGAAAATGAAGACATGTGGTTTTTCTTGAAACCTCTTTCGGCAGATCTTTGGATCACAACTGCGGTTTTCTTTATCTTGACCGGTTTCGTTGTGTGGGTAATTGAGCGTCCTGTCAACCCAGAATTCCAAGGCACACATTCGCAGCAAATCGGAACCATATTATGCTATGCCTTCTCAACCCTTGTGTATGCTCATAGTAAGTGCACGATATCTCACTACTTCTTTCAATTATTCAAGTTTACTGCTAATTAATTTCAGTCTCTATGAAACAACCCTTGTGTTTTCTGATTAATTAACACAGATATGAGAAAGAGTAGCATTATGAATTATATTTTTCTGGCTGAATTCTCTTAATTCAAAATGATTCCTTGTTCACTTTTAGTCACTCAAATTCCCTTACTCATATCCATTCAGATGAAAGAACGAACTCAAATTACGAATACAGTTGACCATCAGTCTTGAATTAGTTTAGAGTTGATTTGCTAAGATCACCTGGAAATGAAATTTTGTCTTTTTGATGCAGGGGAGAAGTTGTTAAACAATTTAGCAAAGTTTGTAGTGATCATATGGGTTTTTGCTGTGCTTATATTGACTTCCAGTTACACAGCAACTCTGACATCAATTATGACAGTTAACCAAATACAAGTAAACTCAAGAGTAAATATAGGTTACCATTCATTAATCAGTCGGCAAGGGGTAGCGAACATAAAATTCAAAAGTTCTTATAAGACGGTTGAAGAATATGCTCTCGCTTTATCAAGAGGAAGTAAGCATGGTGGTGTCTCTGCTATCGTTGACGAGGTTCCGTACATTAAGATCTTCCTTGGACACTATCCTACTGGCTACTCCATGATTAATCCCGAATCTACCACCAATGGTTTTGGCTTTGTGAGTAACCTCCCTTAAATTTAGGTTATGCATTAATCATATGTTGTATGTCCATCCATTTAATTACACATATGCATTGCAAATCAAAACTATATGGAGAAAAGCAGAAAATCAGGAAGTAAGCATGATATGTCCATGCAGGTTTTCCCTAAAGGTTCGAATTTGGTCCATGATATGTCAATGCAAATTCAACAAATGAGAGAAGAGGGAAAGCTTATAGAGATGGAGAAGGTCTGGTTTCATAAGGGAACAATTCCCATGTTTGACAACACAAACAGTGATCCCAATACTCTAAACTTCCATACCTTTCGTGGTTTATTTCTCATTACTGGGGTTTCTTCAGCTTTTGCTCTTTTCATATTCATAATATTCCCACTCAAAGAAAAATGGTATGCCGTGAAGAAATTCAGATTTAGATATCGGGTTCGAGAAAAGCTGCAGCGTGTAAGGAAGTTCTTCTCTCACAAAGTTTCCAATGAAAACGAAGAAAACCAGTAGACAGTGCATGAAGCTAAGTATTAAGGTATGTAGAACTAGATATTGCTCCCCATTATAGTCGCTGTGGTTGTACAGGAGCTGTGTGAAATCGTTATTTTGCAATGCTAAGGTTGTGTTTATTAGTATATATTGTGGAAACAGATAAAGTCACTTATAAGCAATATACTTGCTTCTCTTTTGTTACGTGTAGGAGTGACATGCAGTTTTTTCTTTAATCTCTTGTTTTCCAAAAGCAAAATCTATATTATTGACATAAGGGAAAGATTTATACATAGCCCAAGCAAGTACTAGGTCGTCCATAAGATTTGGGGAAATCAGTGCGAAATTCAAAAGGGAATCGTCTTTAAATCCCAAATTTATACTAGCACTAATGTGGATTGGTGAAGATCACCTATGATTAAAAGTTGGAGCAACCCCATGCATTATTTGCTTATTGTCTTATCCCAATATGAATAATTCCACGATCTGTCCTGATTCTTGTAAAAAACAAGAAGAATATCTTCTATCAATCGCCCTATAAAGGGCACTATAGTAATTCCAAAGGCACAGCTATCCTAATCAATCAGGGGTGCATCCACCAAAACATGGTCTGCCCATTAAAATGCCAACCCAGTTTTAAACTATTGAAATTTTAATGCTTTCTTGAAGTACCGTGATCAATGATTTTGTAGGACATAATTGGATATTGAAACGGTTTCTAATTTGTCTAATTTTTTTCAATGATGATCTGTGAATGTATACTTAAAAAATAGATAGTTGGATCGTTGAAAAAACATTCATAGAAGACCCAAAAGGGTGTCCCTCAAATAAAATTATTTGAAGGATCCCTTAATAGCAAGAGACTATATATATATATATATTCAAGAGAATCTGTGGACACTGAGAATATTGCATGCTTGTTACCTGTCAGCCTAACTCATATACTCTCAATTAATTAGTCTATTAAAAAAATCTTAGTGCCAAGAAAAATTTCAGACAAAAAATGTAACGACCCAATCCTAAATAAATGAGTGAATATTAATTTATTGAGAGAAAATACAATTTTGCCCCTAAAATATTTTATTAGGATTAAAGTTGACTTTTTGATCGGGAAGAAATTTGGGAATTTCGACGGTACCGTTACATAGAGCACGGCGAGATGAGTTCTTAGACACGTGGTGGGCTCGAATCGGAGTTGTAACGAGAGAGATACGATCAAAATACCCTCAGTGGCATAACCGTAATTTTGGCAAAAATGGTTTTATAAAATCAGATCTCTCTCTCTCTCTCCCCGATGGTCTCTCTTTCTCTTCGAAACTCCGGCCACCGACCACGGCTGCGGAAGGGATCGGTGCCAAAAGGACCGGCTCGGCCTCAGCGTCACGACCCAGCCCTTCCCCGACATCGGCCGTTGCTCCAGCTGCCGGGAAAAGATAGTTTTTGCCGGTTTTCGCTCGAACTTCGCCGACTCTGATCCCCCTCCTCCGGCAACCATTCTTGGATATCAATGTATGTTTTCTCACCAACTTTTCATGCTCTAACTGGCTGTTGGGTAAGATTCAATCAATTCCTAGCGTAGGTAACTCGATTTATGAATTGAAATTCGGACGATTTTGGGATTGCGATTCTGGTCACTTCCGGTCAGTTTTTGGGGTAGGTCCAACAACAAAAATGGTTCCAAATAGGGTGATATACCTAGGGTAGGAGTTTGGAGCCGTGATTTTGAGATTTTCGGGCGATGCTAATCGCTTTGGGCACCCACGCGCTGCCCGCGCATACGGCGGCGCGCGGGCACTGTAGAAAAAGGGCACTATGTCCCGATACAATCTCCTGGTCCTCACAAGTGCGTAGGTGTGCTCGGATTTCAATTTGGATATCGTTTGAGTCTCGAACGGATATCGCCTATTGAGCGTTATCCGGGTTCGATGGGTTTGGGCCTTTGGATGGTCTTGAATTTATTATGTTAATCTAGGCATTTCTATGATCATATAAGAATTCATGGATTGTGAATCGGAACCTCAGATGTTCCGATTTAATAACTTAAAGTTTATGTTTATAATAACCGTCAGATCGTGCGATCGTGAGCGATCCGACCATCTAATCTGGACCAAACTTGCAGGACGAGTGTCCTAAACCTTGTAGAACACATAGGAACTTTCGGATCGGAATTTGGAGGTCGTGGGCCCTGTGGGCTAGTTTGACCAAGTGTGGGTAGTTTGACCCTCGGTTGACCTTGAGTCTTTCGAGGTAGTTTTATCTTCCTAGAAGGATTATAATGACCCTAGTGACAGGTCTTGAGCGTTGTTGAGCTATGTTGACAAGGTTGAGACTTCTAGAGTGTTTATTATTATTGTAGGAAACTCTTAGATATTATTTAATAATTGAAATTATGAAATTTATGTTCATGTGCCTGATCGTTGGTCTAAAAATAATATTATTTTCCTGATTAAATTACGTTGCAGTCTACTATAGACTGGTATCACTGAAATGGGAATACCTCTAGTATTAGTTTAGATAAGTGAGAGTATGTCAGTTTGAAGTGCTATACACACTACCCTAAGTACCACCCTGTGATTGTTAGGTCCCACGTGGCGTAGGTTATCCGGCGTGCAGACAGGCCCCATACGTGGCGTTGGTAGTTCCGACGTATGGGGATATATTATGATATTATGTTGAGATAGCACGTGGCGTAGGTTATCCGGTGTGTTGATAGGCCCCATACATGGCGTTGGAATTTCTGGCGTATGGGAAAATTATGTGATTGTCAGGTTACCTGTGGCGTAGGATTTTCCAGCAGGATGATAGACCCCATATGTCGCGTTGAAATTTTCGGCATATGGGGAGATTATGTGATTGTCAGGTCACCCTGGTGTAGGATTTTCCAGTGGGATGACAGACCCCATATGTGGCGTTGGAATTTCCGGCATATGGGGAGATTATGTGATTGTTAGGTCCCACGTGGCGTAGGTTATCTGGCATGAGGACAGACCCCATACGTAGCGTTAGAATTTCTGGCGTATGGGGAAATACTATGATTGTTAGGTCACACGTGGCTTAGGTTATCCAGTGTGCTGACAGACCCCATATGTGGCGTTGGAATTTCCGACATATGAGGAGATTATGTGATTGTTAGGTCTCATGTAGCATAGGTTATTATTTTTTTTTCTCATAATGTACCTAGTAAAACAATTTAACTAGTGTAATGAATCTATTTTTTCTCTCAAAATAATGTACCTAGTAAAACAATTTACCTAGTATAATGAACTTATTTTTTTCTCTAAATAATGTGCCTGTTTTTTCTCTAATAATGTATACCTAGTAAAACAATTTACCTAGTATAATGAACTTATTTTTTTCTTCTAAATAAATTTTTAGTTTATGAAAAATGTATGGAAATTTCAATTACAAAGTAATTGACCTATTTTTGTTAATTTGTTTTGGTAAATAATATCCTTATATTTTTATACGTATATATTTATATTTATATTTTTCATATATACATTATTGGATATGTAATTTACATATTTTTTTATTTACAATTTTAAGGGGCGATATGTTAGAGGGAATGGCAACCAAAAGAAATGGGGTGAATGATATATTATTAATCTGGAGTTTTAATTACAATTATGGCAGTTAATGAAATGTTTGGAATAAATTATATATAAAATATTTTTCATAAAACAGGTAATAAAGAAAAAAATAGGTACAATATTTGGAGAAAAAATAGGTTCATTAAAAAATGTATTAAAAACAAAACAATAAATAAATTATCAAATTATTTTTCTACATTATTAGTATGTACACTATTATTCATAAAACTATAATAAAAAATAATATTGGTAGTATAATTCATACAAAGAAAACAACATTAATTCCTAAATTTAATATTGATTTTAAATTATTAATACTTTAAATAGATTACTAGTCGTAATTCATAGAAGGAAAACACCATTAATTCAAAAATAGATTACTAGTTGTAAAATAGATTACTAATACTTTAATGTGAAATTTAATATTTAATTTCAAATAAGTTTCTAAATTAGTTCCTACATCCATTACAACTATTTGGAGATATTTTCAAATTCAACCGATATCATTAGTTACACCTTCCATAACACATTAACTTATAAATAGGGGTAGTTTTGGAATCTGAAAAATATAATAAATCAGATTTTAAGTTATATTAGGTAACTTTCTTAGTTAGATCCTAGTCATCGGGTATTATTTGAAAAAATTAGGTATTTTAAATAGAAAACTAAAAGAAAGGGTTGTAGGTGATTTTAAATGAATTTTATGGGTATTTGAAAAACACAAGTGCATACATATAGCTATTAATTTGAAAATTAAGATAAATTAGTTACCACCCCTCGTTTTAGCTTGTTTTTCTATAACGATGATAATCCATGCATTCGTCATTCGACTAACACTCATAACCATCATCGGCACATTTGTGATTTCGATGTAAACGCATTGTCTGCTGCAGCAATAAAAGTAAAAAAAGGAAGATAAGCTTGTTAAAAGAAAGAACAACAGAGCAAGAGCACATGAGTTGATAAACTTGTTTATAAAGAAGAAGAAATGCAGATTAAATTAAAGAAGTCTCGTGTACGTACAAAAAGGACAATTTGGAGGATTGTCTCGCTATCATGCTACCAATATTTTTCGACAAATTTCGACCATGTAGAGGATTGTTACGCTAATAAAATAAATTACGTCCTTTTAAAGGTATCCGATTCCGAACAGTAAGTGCTCTGTCTCAAGCCTTTTAAACAGATACAATATAACCCATAAGCAAACTACATAGGTTTCCATGGTGTATTGGCAAAGTATTCTGCTAGTTACTCTATGATTAAACCCAAGCCTATTACCATTGGTTTTGGCTTTGTGAGTACCCTTTCTAAACTTTGTATATACATTCATATATAAATAAGTAAATAGATATACATATGCGACACGTTACACAATAGCGATTTAAAACATTGTATATAATTCTTGTGTAATTTACATTCTGAGTCACATATGCTCAATGTATACTTGTGTATGTATTTACAAATGCTAAATTTGATTAATAAAAAACAAGAGCCAATTCTTCTACTTCAGAAATTTATCAATCTTGGAGCTTATTGGTTCAGTCAAAGCCCCTTACCTTACATACTCTTTCTTTTTCAGGCAATCTAATAACAGATTATGTTTTAGAGCGGCGTGGCATTGCAAATCAACTCGGCGAGAATCAACCTTCATTTGTTTGTGTCAACTATGAGAAACGAAATTTACTGAGATACTGGTGCATGCTCACACAAGGCAAGCACTCAGACTGAAAATGCTCCAGAGAGTTTGAATAATGAAGCCTTCCTTGAATCAGAGGATTGGAGACTGTTGGAATTTTAAAAATATTTTAAAAATTTAAATGTTTTGATTTATTTAATTATTTTGGTTGTTTTATTTTATTTATTGTGGGGTTATACAAAATTAATTTTCAAGTATTATTTATATATTGATTGCTTTAATTTTTTTGATTTAATGTGGTGAATGTTATATGTTATTTGATGCCTATAAAAGGTCACTCCTCCATATTTGCACAACCACAATATAATACCATACTGCCATAACCACTACTACAATATGATTCTCTCATCTTCTCCTTTCATACTTTGCTGCTACTCTTCAAGGCGTACTAGCCATATGGTTTATAATAATATCAGTTCGGTCCGGTTTTTATCTTAAATTGAACTCAGAATCGAAACTATTTAACCAGCCTGATTAGATCTAGTTTTAGTATATAAAAAAATTATAAAATTGGTTGGTTTAGTTTAAACTGATTCCGGTCTAATTTTCGATTTTGAATCGGATTATTATTTTTTTTAAAATTATTATTTTTTATACAAATTCTACCTAAAATTTTAATTTTTGGGCTTGAAAATTTACAAATAATCCAATTTCATCCAAAGAGAGATATTATGCTCAGAAAAGAGAGATGTTTTGAAGTTGGACTTAGGAAAATATTAGTTATGAGATTAAAAATGTAGCATTGAATTTAAATAGTTTTGTAAATATTTATATACACACAAACGTTCCAATTTGGTAAGGTATGAAATCGAAATCAAAACTGGTTTAAATTGGTCCGGTCCAATTCAATGCTGATTTGTTAACTTTTTTAATTAACTGATTTTTTTCCATCCGGTCTAGTCCAAGCGATAAACAACAGTACATGCTCTCACCTGCACATATATATTTATTGGCATAAATAAATTATATAGAAGGGACGAAAGACACTAAAAATAATTCCTGCGTGATGGGTCAAAACATTAAGTATTCCCATTGTCAAAGAAGTGTTATCTTTTATAAGAATTTATAAAACTTGAAAAGTATGAACTTTTTGGTTTGAGAAATTTGTGCGCATGTGGCCCAAGCCCAAGGCCCATTATTTTCTTCTGGCTCATAGCCCAAGCCCCATTAAAAATAAATAAATAAATATGAAAAAAACTCAGTGTAAACAGGTGGTCCATAATCCCTGTCGAGCACAAAACCTTTCACACCACGATTGGGATCAACATGTTAAAGGGGAGAGCATGGTTTCTAGTCCACCATTTCTTTACCACATGGGATGCATGGCTAAATCTTGACCCCAGGGGATTAAAATAAATTGACTTGAGATTGGACCATTTTTAAGGGGCCTTGTGTGGAATGGAAGCAGCAGGGGAGCTTCGTAAGCGTACCTGAAAGGTGTGCTCTGGGAATGAATAGTGAAGCAAAAACAAATGGGAAAGCTTTAGATAGATAGAAGAGAAGAGAAACAGAGGCAAAGTCCTCCACCACCTCGTCCTCCCTCCCGAACTCGAGAAAAACACCAATTTTCAAAGTCTTCGTCAATCTGTTCACATTACTTTCTTGAATTTCCTAATCACTGGAATTTGTTATATCTTGCAGTCCATAGCACCTCCCACTAATTAAAGAGAAGCAGAAACTAAGTTAGTCATGTATATGGAGTTTCAAGGGAAGAAGCAAACCATCCTCTGCCTGTCTTTTGTGACCTTGTTTAGCCTTGTAGGTCTCTTGTGTGCTGAAATTGATGGCAGTCCCAATATTGTTGTGGAAGAGGTTCATGTTGGTGTGATTCTTGATATGGGGTCAAGGGAAGGAAAGATTATTCTCAGCTGCATTTCAACAGCCCTGTCTGATTTCTACCATCTGCATAATAACTACAGCACAAGAGTAATTCTGCACACCAGAGATTCCAAAGGAAAAGCTCTGCATGCTCTATCAGCTGGTAAGCCACATATTAATATTTTAGTCTTTTAATTTTCCTTCTAGACTTTGTTATAATGATTATAATAAAAAAAAAATTATAAGAAACTATCATTATATAATTTTATCTTAAACTCTAGTTGCGATCTTCAACCAAATGCAGCTCTAAATCTTTTGGATAAGATCAAAGTGGAAGCAATAATTGGTGCACAAACAAGAATGGAAGCAAACCTATTGGCAGAGTTAGGAGAAGAAGCTAAAGTCCCTGTATTGTCACTTTCTGGACTTCGTACTAGTCCTTTCGGTGCTCCTGGCGAATATCCCTTCTTTGTTGAGATTACACAAGATGAAACTTCTCAAGTTACGGCAATCAGTGGCCTTATTGAAATGTTCAAATGGAGGGATGTCATCCTTCTATATGAGAACACAGATTATGGGAGAGACATCATTCCATTTTTTATCAACTCCATTGAAGAAGCAAATGTGACTATTGTATATAAAAGTTGCATTGCTGCCTCCTCAGCAGATGAACAGATCATTGAAGAGCTCCGCAACCTCACAAAGTTGAAGACGGCGGTATTTGTGGTGCATGTATCACATTTTCTTGTTCCTCGCCTTTTCTTGAATGCAAAAAAGTTAGGCCTGCTCAGTGAAGGGTATGCTTGGATCATGACATCAACTAGCATGAATTTCTTGCATTTTTCCATGGACCCATCTGTAATTGAGTCAACGCAAGGAGTGCTCGGTTTGAAGTCTTATACTCCAGCATCAACCCGCCTCCACAATCTTACTTCAAGATTGAGGAGGATATTTTACATGCAGGATCCTAACATAGAAGTAAGTGCGGTAATCCCAGATGGAATTTGGGCATATGATGCAACTTGGGCTCTAGCTGAAGCAGTTGAGAGGACCTGGACTTCTACAGGATTGAACCTAGTGAATTTAAACAATATTACGTCCTCCAAACATGGACTTCTGCTTCTTCAAGAGATATTGCAAACAAGGTTTAAGGGATTAAGCGGTGAAGAAATTCAATATCCAAATGGGAAGCTAGTTTCAAGTGCATTTGAGATTGTGAATGTCATAGGAAAAGGGGAAAGAAGGGTTGGATTTTGGCCATGTGAAGAAAAACACACAAGAGATTCCTACCCACTTAATAACAGAAGAAATTTACTTTCGACCAACGATCTCGAAACAATCATATGGCCTGGAGGATCATCAACCATCCCAAGAGGTTCAAAGATGCATGTGAGTACTAGTTCTGAAATAAAACTAAGAGTTGGCGTTCCAGTGAAAAAAGGGTTCAACGAACTTGTGCATATGAAACATGATAATCAAACCAATCGAACATATTTCACAGGCTTCTGCATCGACGTATTCGAGGCTGCAATTAGAGCATTGCCGTATGAAGTAAATTATACCTTCATTCCATTTCCGATTGGCATTAATGCAAGTTACAATGATCTTGTTTACCAAGTTTTTCTCCAGGTATGCTTAATTTGAAATTAAAAATTTATATCAGGTAAAATATAAATATTATGTTGGATAAATACATCTGTAATTGTATGCTAATAACTTGTAATGCAAAAATAGATTTGCGTCTCATTATATAACATTTTAATGATTTAATCTTTCTAATTTTTTATTTTTCATTTTCCTGCCACACACATTTGCATATTGGGGAATGTATTTTAACTAGACATTCGATGCTGTTGTTGGGGATACCACGATCACATGGGAGAGATCTCAGTATGTTGGTTTTACAATACCATATACTGACTTAGGTGTGGGGATGCTAGTATCAAATGAAAATGGAGACATGTGGATTTTCTTGAAACCTCTTTCGGCAGATCTTTGGATCACAATTGCGGGTTTCTTTATCTTGACCGGTTTCGTTGTGTGGGTAATTGAGCGTCCTGTCAACCCAGAATTCCAAGGGACACCTTCGCAGCAAATCGGAACCATATTATGGTTTGCCTTCTCAACCCTTGTGTATGCTCATAGTAAGTGCACTATATAGATGCAGTAGTTGACCATCAGTCTTGATTTAGTTTAGAGTTGATTTGCTAAGATCACCTGGAAATGAAATGTTGTCTTTTTGATGCAGGGGAGAAGTTGTTAAACAATTTAGCAAAGTTTGTAGTGATCATATGGGTGTTTTCTGTGCTTATATTGACTTCCAGTTACACAGCAACTCTGACATCAATTATGACAGTTAACCAAATACAATTACACTCAAGAGGGGACTATATAGGTTACCAATCAGGTTCATTCACCCCGGGACTGGTAAAGAACTTGAATTTCAAAGGTCTTAATCCCTATAATTTGGTTGAAGAATATGCTCTCGCTTTATCAAGAGGAAGTAAGCATGGTGGTGTCTCTTCTATCGTTGACGAGCTTCCATACATGAAGATCTTCCTTGCACACTATCCTACTGGCTATTCCGTGATTAAACCCGAATCTAGCACCAATGGTTTTGGCTTTGTGAGTAACCTCCCTTAAATTAAGTTAGGTATTAATCATATGTTGTATTTCCGCTATAAAACTAGCAAGATTAAGCATAATATTTTGGCCACATAACATCTTAGCATTTATAGTTTCTGTAGTTTTTTATGATTTTCCAATTTGATCCTTGTATTTCTGATTCTGACAATTAAGTGCATGTACTTTACTTAATTGTGAGAGAAAAATGTGTGGAATCAGATGCTTAAATCAAATCTAATATGTTACATCCATTTAATTACACATATGCATTGCAAATCAAAACTATATGGAGAAAAGCAGAAAATCAGGAAGTAAGCATGCTGATTAGTTCGTTGTTCATCTTTTTTTGTATATGCAGGTTTTCCCTAAAGGTTCGAAATTGGTCCATGATATGTCAATGCAAATTCAACTAATGAGAGAAGAGGGAAAGCTTATAGACATGGAGAAGGTCTGGTTTCATAAGAGAACAATTTCTATGTTTGACAACACAACGAGCGATCCCAATACTCTAAACTTCCATACCTTTCGTGGTTTATTTCTCGTTACTGGGGTTTCTTCAGCTTTTGCTCTTTTCATATTTATAATATTCCCACTCAAAGAAAAATGGTATGCCGTGAAGAAATTCAGGTTTAGATATCAGGTTCGAGAAAAGCTGCAGCGTGTAAGGAAGTTCTTCTCTCGCAAAGTTTCCAATGAAAGCGAAGAAAACCAATAGACACATAGTGCATGAAGCTAAGTATTAACCACCGTGCAGTCTCCTACTTGGCATCGTCGCCTTGGCCATCCATCCCATCTTGTGCTTTCTCACTTAGCGTCATCTCTAGGCTTTATAGTTTCTCATGCTTTCTGTAAAGATTGTGCACTTGGCAAATCCACCAAACTATCCTTATATTAGTAATAAAACCTTTGCCCCATCTCCCTTTTATTTAATTCACTCTGATGTATGGATGTCCTCAGTCATTTTTGTCACTGGTTATCGTTATTATGTCTTGTTTACAGATGACTTTTCCCGTTACTCCTGGATCTATCCTATGCACTGTAAAAATGAGGTCTTTTCTCACTTTCAAACCTTTCTTGCCATGGTTGAAAATCAATTTCACACAACTGTGCAAATCCTTCAAAGTGACAATAATGCTTTCTTCGATCTTTGCAGTCAACTAGGCATCCACTAACGTTTCTCATGTCCCCACACTCCCCAACAAAATGGCCTAGCTAAACGTAAACACAGACACATTGCCATCATGATCCGTACCCTCCTTACCACTTCTCACACTCCCCACAATCTCTGGGTTGAATCTACCCTCACTGCTGTCCATCTCATAAACCTCCTACCTACTCCTAATCTTCAATGGGACACCACATACAGTCGTCTCTTCTAACATCCTCCCTCATACTCTAATCTTCGAGTGTTTGGGTGTTCTTGTATCCCTTACCTTGGATTATATACTAAAAATAAACTCACCAACCACACCCTTGAATGTGTTTTCCTTGGATACAATTCTCGCCACAAAGGTTACCATTGTTTACATCCCTCCACGGGTCGTGTTTACACATTCCGTCATGTTTTATTTAATGAAATGCATTTTCCATTTGAGCATTTGTAGATATCATCTTCTTCAGAGTATGTTGATATTGAATTCCACCCAATCCTGCCTTCCTCCGCACCTGGGCCAATATCGATCACTCTTGCCCCAGACTCAGACTTGCAACCTCACGGCACCTCCCTGGTGCGCACCTTTCAGCAGCTGCAATCACAAGCCATGACCCTGGCACGCCGCACACCCTAGTCCACTCAACGACACTTCTTCTGCTTTATCCCAGCCATTGCTCCAAACTTATTCTCGACGCCCTCGTATACAACTCTCTCTGCTTGCGCCTACCCTTGTTCCAGCAGCTCCGCAATCTCCTGCCCCTGTTCCTCGCATGCGCATCTGCTTTCAAGATGGCATTCAAAAGCCCAAGCTTCATACTGATGGCACTGTCAAATATCCTCTTCCCGTGCCTTATTAACTGTTGTTGAGCATACTGAACCTACTTGTTTTTCACAGGCCACTGATGGACATATTTTATATTATATATTTAACCTCATTCTTAGTATATTTTGGTTAATATTTTGGAAGAATTTTGATACTTTGAATTATATTTCCAATATAGGCCTTTCGACTCTCTCTGGAGCAAAACATAATCAAATGGAGGAATTTTGGAGTAATTCCAGTTGGAAG
The DNA here is from genome assembly GCF_902201215.1 of Prunus dulcis. NCBI lineage: Eukaryota > Viridiplantae > Streptophyta > Magnoliopsida > Rosales > Rosaceae > Prunus > Prunus dulcis. The sequence continues at coordinate 12,494,929 of NC_047651.1, forward strand.
ACGTTCTTGAGTCACTTAGCTTGATCGTATCAAAATTTCAGAGTTTTCTTCCAAGCGGTTATTTTCTGGCAATAAAATAAAGGAGCAGTGTGCGGTGCTGGAATAGTGACGTGTTGGGCTTTTATTGCGTTTTTGGAGCACAAGATGACCTCGGATGGGTTCGTGGCCTTCTAGAGAAGTGTTCAGAACATTTTCATCTTTAAAAAAAGCTATCTTGGGCCAGATTTGGAGGAGATTTGGGGCAAAAACGTGGCTGGGCAGATTTTGGGCAGATTCTCCTATTCCAATTTGGACTTTATTTCCTAGTTTTATTTTATTTTAATTAGTTTCCTTGTGGGGATGGAAAAGCTGTACATTGGCAGCTAGGTTTTAAGGGGTATTTAAGCTCTTTCTCACAAGGAATTAGGGGACTTCTTTTTCACTTTTGAACTTTGCATTGTGGAGAGAAATTGCTAGGGTTTTGGGTTTTCACAACTTTCAGGTGTTTTCGTTCTTTTCTTCTTAATGATATTTTCTTGGATTTCAATTATGAGTATGCATAACTAAATTTCTTTTGCTAGGGTGAAGCCTTGAACCTTAGCATGAATATGTGATTTTTATTTAATTGCTTATGATGAGTGCATGCCTACTTTGAATTGTTAATCACTGTTTTAAACTATCTAATTGTCTTAATGCCTAATCACCATTAGGATCTTTAGAAAAGTAATTGGATGCAATTTTAGTAGGAAGGTTCCCTGAAATTGATGCTAGCTTCTTGTGATTAATAATTGTAATTTCACTTAAGATGAACACCACGTCTTAAGGGTTGCATGGTTTTTCAAAGGGTTTTCACAAAACTTAATGAGTCTTTCATGTTCAGATTTGATCCGAACGTCCGGACGGGTTGCATGTTGGATATACGTTTTGTGTTGGAGGTTCCAAGTAGAATATACATTAGGAAAACCTAACCTTCAAAGTGGCATGTGCAAATCATAAGTAATTGGTAAAAGTTCATAGGATTGCTAGGTGATGGTGAAACCCTAGTGCTTTTATAAATTGATATTCAAAACTCTTTCCTTCAATCATATTTGTTCTTGTTTTAATATTTGTTTTTAGAATCAACCAAATTCATAATCATCTTTCTTGACCTTTTATTTTAAGTAGTTATTTGGAATTTGTTTTTACTTAAATTGCTAATTAGTCCTTGAGGAAAACGACCTTGCATGAGCATCTATACTACAATAGCCTTGTATTCTTGCAAGTATTTTATGTGATTTTAACTCTGTTTGAACAGGTACTAAAAATCCTATCAAGAAATTGGCACCACTGCCGGGGACTATTTTAGACAATTTTTGTTTAACCTTTTTCTGATTTATTTTATTTTTAATTTTCGTCAAAACAACCAAAAAAAAATTGAAATTGAACAATTTTGTTTCTGTTGCAGATTCTGCAGACTGCATGGTCCAGAACCAGAGCGCACATTGCATAGACAGCGGAGAGAAGTTACTTGGGCTTGGGACTGTTCACTGCAGGGCACTTTTCTTCAGAATCTGTTTGCAAACGAGGGTAACATGGCGTTAGAATTACCTGCAGCAGGTAGACCACTCAGGGAGTCATTGGAAGCCCGTGCCACTGATGTTCCCAATTGCATTGTGTATCCTGAATAAGAAGAGGGTGATTCATTTGAGATCAGGCACCATATGCTTGAAATTCTACCTACTTTTCAGGGGCTGCCTAATGAAGATGCAAACATATATATTGCAAAAATTATTGTGGGGTGCAAGAATATTTTGATTAGGGGTTTTTCTGTTGAGGCTATTAAGTTACGTCTTTTTCCCTTTCACTTTGAAGGACAAGACAGAAACTTGGTTATTCACTCTACCAGCTAATAGCATTACTACTTGGCAGCAGTTACACACAAAATTCCTGAACAAATATTATCCAGCATCCAAGACATTGAATTTCAAGAGGGAGATTTTGACATTTACACGAAGCCTAATGAAGAGTTTCATGAAGCGTGGGAGAGATATACAGAGATGTACATAAAGTGTCCACATGTTAAAATTGATTCAGATACACAAATGAATATTTTCTTTGATGGGCTTAATCCTACATCTAAGAGCCATGTGAATGCATAAGCAGGAGGATCATTGTCAAATAAATCTGCAAGAGAGGCATTTGAACTGTTTGATATGATGGCTACAGAATCTCAGCAATGGGCAGCAGAACATTCACAGAAAAGGGGCATTTTTGAGTTATCAGTAGGTTCTCCCAATATGTCTGCACAAATGGAAAAAATGGATAAGAAAATTGATGCAAAGTTTGATATGCTTCTACAACATCTAGCAAGTTCTACACAGCAGCCACCTACATCAACAGTTTGCACTATATGCAGTATGGCTACACATGACATAATGGGCTGTCCACATAGAGACTCTTACCCAGAGCTTGTTGAACAACATGTCAATATGATGAACAGCTATCAAAGGCCTAGGAATGATGCATATGCAACTCATTACAATCCTGGATGGAGCGATCACCCTAATTTCAAATGGGGTGACAATCAGACTAATGCCAAACCATTCCAGCATGCACAAAAACCTTTTGTTCCCCCCAAACCATCTCTGGAAGATCAACTTGCTAAACTGGCAGCAACAACTCAATCATTCATCGAGGGCAACAATCAAAGATTTCAAAATGTTGAAGCATCAATTAAAAGTTTGGAGCAACAATTTGGACAGCTAGCTACACAGATTTCAAATAGAGAAAAGGGCAAATTTCCTAGTCAAACAATTCCTAATCCAAATGGACGTGAAGATTGCAACGTTGTTCGGACTTTACGATGTGGAAAAAGCTATGACAATCGTGAAAATAGCATTGAAAAGGAGCAGCAAACAGTGAAGGATAATACAGAAAATTTTGCAGCAGCAGAATCTGCCGAACCTGCAGAAAGACATAATTTGGCAGATCTAGAAACTGTTCCAAAACAAGTTCCTGAGCGTGTTCATGAGGCCCCTATTCCATATCCAGAACGTTTGAAGCCAAAAGCAAAAGATCAACAACTCAAGGACTTTATGCAGACATTATCCAAGGTTCAAATCAACATTCCATTACTGGATGCAATCAAGAAAATTCCATCATATGCCAAATTTTTGAAGGAAGTTTGCAGCAGCAAAAAGACGCTTTCAGATTTGGACAAAGTTATTTTGACAGAACAGTGCAGCGCAGTTTTGCTAAACAAACTACCACCTAAGAAAAAAGATCCAGGGAGTTTTAATATTTCTTGCACTATTGGAAATTCTAATTTTAAAAGTGCTTTAATTGATTTGGGTGCAAGTATTAATTTGATGCCTTTTTCTGTTTTCCAGCGATTGGGGCAAGGAGATTTAAAGCCTACATCAATTATACTTCAACTAGCTGACCGTTCAATCACTTATCCAAGAGGTGTTATTGAAGATCTAATTATTAAGGTTGATAATCTTTATCTACCGGCAGATTTTGTGGTTTTAGACATGGATGAAGACCTTCAAACACCTATTATTTTGGGGATGCCGTTTATGGCAACAGCTAGGACCTTAATTGATGTGGAAGTTGGAACATTGACTTTACGGGTTCAGGACCAATCTGTGGTGTTTAATTTGTTTGAGGCAGCAAAACGTCCTGCTGAACAGCAAGATTGTATGCGTATTGACATGGTAGATAGTATGGTGCAGGACGGATTTTATGCTAATTCAAAAACATATCAGTTGCTGCATGTTTTACAGGGGGAACTTGAGACAGATTCTGAAGATGATGGTGTTCTTGAGTACATTCATGCATTGAACAGTCTGCCCACAGTGTTGCCAAAATTTAGGAATGTGTACGAGAATTTAGGGGAGCCCAAACAGCCCCTTAAACCATCTAGACAACAGCCGCCAAAATTGGAGCTGAAGCCTTTACCAAAACATCTTAAATATGCATATTTAGGAGCTGCAGAGACGTTGCCAGTTATAATTGCAGCAGATTTAACACTGACAGAGGAAGATAAATTGCTTCGTGTGTTGAGAAAATATCAAGATGCATTGGGATGGACAATTGCGGACATCAAGGGAATCAGCCCAGCCCTATGTATGCATAGAATATTAATGGAAGAAGACGTGAAGCCAACAGTTGATGCTCAACGCCGCCTTAACCCAATTATGAAAGAGGTGGTCAGAACAGCGGTTATGAAATTACTTGATGCCGGTATGATTTATCCTATTTCTGACAGTAAATGGGTTAGCCCGACTCAAGTTGTGCCTAAACGAACCGGTATTACAGTGGTGAAAAATGATCATAATGAGTTAGTTCCTACACGATTGACTACGGGTTGGAGAATGTGTGTAGATTACCGGAAGCTTAACACAGGGACAAGAAAAGACCATTTTCCATTGCCTTTTATTGACCAGATGTTAGAAAGGTTGGCTGGGCGGGCTTTTTACTGTTTTCTTGATGGGTATTCTGAATATAATCAGATTCCAATCGCACCAGAGGATCAAGAGAAGACTACTTTCACTTGTCCATTTGGTACTTATGCTTATCGGAGGATGCCGTTTGGATTATGCAATGCACCTGCTACGTTTCAACGTTGTATGATGAGTATTTTTTCTGGCTTGGTCGAAAATATTGTGGAAGTTTTTATGGATGATTTTTCTGTTTTTGGGGATTCATATGATCAGTGCTTACAGAATTTATCATTAGTTCTTCAGATATGTCAAGCGACGAATTTAGTGCTAAACTGGGAAAAGTGTCATTTCATGGTTGAACAGGGAATTGTCTTGGGTCATTCAATTTCTAGCAAAGGCATTGAGGTTGACAAAGCAAAGATTGACGTTATTGCAAAGCTGCCACCTCCTACATCAGTAAAAGGTGTGAGGTCCTTCTTAGGACACGCAGGGTTTTATCGTCGGTTCATCAAGGATTTCTCCAAGATTAGTCGACCTTTGTGCACTTTATTGGCTAAGGATGCACCATTTAATTTTGATAAGGCCTGTTTAGAAGCATTCAACAAGTTGAAAGCACTCCTAACTTCGGCGCCCATCATTGCTGCACCAAATTGGGATTTACCATTTGAACTAATGTGTGATGCGTCAGATTATGCTGTCGGGGCAGTTTTAGGGCAGCGAAAAGATAAGCTTCCCCATGTCATCTATTATGCAAGTCGTACTCTCAATGATGCACAGTTTAACTATGCAACTACAGAGAGGGAATTGTTGGCAGTTGTGTTCGCACTAGAGAAATTTCGGTCTTATTTGGTTGGGGCTAAAATAATTGTCTATACGGATCATGCTGCACTAAAATACTTGTTGTCTAAGAAGGATGCAAAGCCTAGATTGATTCGTTGGGTTCTTTTACTTCAAGAATTTGACTTAGAGATTCAAGACAAGAAGGGCAGTGAGAATGTTGTGGCTGATCATTTATCTAGATTAATTATTCCAGCAGCTACAGAGGCAGATTCTCTACCATTGAGTGAAAGTTTCCCAGATGAACAGCTATTTGCTATCAAAATTGACACACCTTGGTTTGCAGATATTGTCAATTATTTGGCTAAGGGTGTGGTGCATCCAGATTTTTCCTACCAGCAGAAAAAAGAAGTTTTTATCTGATGTAAAGCACTATTTCTGGGATGAACCGTACTTATACAAGTATTGTGCAGACCAGATTATTCGCAGGTGTATTCCGGAGGCTGAACAGGAAAGTGTTTTAAAGTTTGCTCATCACTACGCTTGTGGAGGACATTTTGGGCAGAAAAGGACAGCAGAGAAAATCCTACAGAGTGGGTTATTTTGGCCAACACTTTTTAGAGATTCACAGAATTGGTGCAAGGCATGTGATAGGTGTCAAAGGGTCGGCAATCAATCCAGAAGGAATGAGATGCCCCAGCAAAGTATCTTAATTGTTGAACTATTTGATGTTTGGGGTATTGATTTCATGGGACCATTCCCATCTTCTAACGGGCACCAATATATTTTAGTGGCTGTGGAATATGTTTCAAAGTGGGTCGAGGCCATTGCCGCACAAACTAATCAAGGATCAGTGGTCCTGAAGTTCCTCCAGGGGGTTATATTTCCACGTTTTGGAATTCCGCGTGTTATTCTTAGTGATGGGGGGAAGCATTTTATTAATAAACCATTTGCTAACCTACTGGCAAAATATGGGATTAATCATCGTGTGGCTACACCATACCACCCACAGACATCTGGTCAAGTTGAAGTTTCAAACAGAGAAATAAAACGTATTTTGGAGAAAACAGTGAGCTCTACACGCAAGGATTGGAGTTTCAAACTAAATGATGCTTTGTGGGCATACAGGACAGCTTATAAAACTCCTATTGGGATGTCACCATTCCGACTTGTTTATGGGAAAGCCTGTCATCTACCTATGGAGCTGGAGCATAAAGCTTACTGGGCCATTAAAGAGTTAAATTTTGCATATGACTCAGCTGGGGAAAAGCGAAAATTGCAGTTAAATGAGCTAGAGGAAATTCGTCAAGGTGCTTATGATAGTTCTCGCATCTACAAGGAAAGAACCAAGGCATTTCATGACAGTCAAATTTTACGGAAGGAATTTCAGCCAAGGCAAAAGGTTCTGTTATTTAGTTCAAGGCTCAAGTTGTTTCCAGGGAAATTAAAATCTCGCTGGACTGGACCCTACCTAGTGACTCAAGTTTTTCCTCATGGAGCAGTTCAAATCACTAATGAAGATAAAGGCAACACGTTCAAGGTGAATGGTCATAGGCTGAAACCCTACATGGAGACACCCTTTGACATTGCAACCGAGTCTTTGACTCTGAAGGAACTAGTGATTTGACCACCAGGCTTCTGCAGAGTCTAGCTACAGACTTAAAATAACGCGCTTATTGGGAGGCAACCCAATTTTTCTAAACTCTTTACTTCTTTTATTTTCAAAACAAAAAAAACAAACAAAACAAACAAAAAAAAAAAGAAATTTGTTGTTTTCTTTATCTAGTTGTTTCTAATTTCTTTCTATTCCTAACACATAATTGACTCAATGCAGGACACAACCATCAGCAGCAAGCATCAAAAACAGAAAATCCTATACTGGAATCTTGCACCCAGTAGCAGCTGGAATCTTGCACCCAGCAGCAGCTGGAATCTTGCACCCAGCAGCAGCTGGAATCATGCACCCAGCAGCAAGTCTACATTAACATCACCACATCTACACTATACTGGAAGTTAAAGCAATTCAGATGAGTAAAGATGCAAGTTTGGGGGAAGCTGTTGCGGTTCCAGCACATATATATAATTTTGAGAAGTTAATTTTTGCAACTCAGTTTACATCACATAGCCAGACACCACACAACTGAGTATCGCTATCAGAACCAACCAAAAGACACAAGCAAGACCCATGAATTAATGCAGATCTACAACAACAACAAAAAAAAAACAAAAAAACAAAAAAAAAAAAAAACTTGCAGGGATTCGATATTATACCTGTTCCCAACTTGAAGATTGACTTGCTCGCTGAAATCCACCAACAGACGGGAATGAGTATCTCAGAACAAGGCAATGAAGTCTGAAATAATCACTTTTGTTCTTAATTACTTTCAACACAAAAATACCCACACTGAGACCCAGTTATGAGCACAATGCGAGACTATGTGGTGTTGGGGTTGAACTCCGTCTGGGTCAGCTCATCTGAGTCGGGGGGGTCAGCGTTGGGACGGATCTCGGTGAGCATCCGATTGTCTCTTCGACGAAGCCGCAGCGGATGGTGATTTTGATTTTGTTGAGGGTTTTCTGGATTTGGCACCCTCACATAGATGAACCCACACGACTATGCTCTGAAAGATAGCCAAGTGTCACNGTATTTTTCTGATATTTAATCAAATTTTTATGAATTTTTAAACATAAATTTGATAAAAGTATCAAAACTGACAAGTGGCGCATTGACAGGGGGACAGCCATCAAACACACTGATTGCACCCCATTCAACTTCCGCCATGTGTCGCCCCACACAATTTAATACTATTTTTGTAGGATTTAACTTATAAAATTAATAATAAATTAAATACAAATCCAAAAAATACACCAAAAATTGATACGAACTTTTTGTGACATTCCCTACAACCTCAAACTCGAAAAATATAATTTTGACTTATAAAATTTGAAAATGATAACAAAAACTCAACTTTGTTTTAAAACAAACCAAAATACTAAAGTATATTTTATAACATAACACTCATGTTCTTTGATTCGACAATTACCGTGAACATAAATATGTGGAATCATGATTTTAGAATCCATAGTCAAAGACAATGTTGTAAGGAGTTTGTATCAATTTTCGATGTATTTTTTCTAATTTTTAATGAATTTTAGAAGTGAAATCCATGAAAAATAATATTAAATTATAGAGAATCACACGTGGCTGCAGCTGAAATGAGAGCAGTCATTGTTTTCGATAGGTGGTGTCGTACGATTGGACCACATGTAATTTTGTTTATTTTTTTTTTCCAAGTTTATCTTAAAAAATCATAAAAAATTAATTAAAAATCAGAAAAATACACCGAAAATTGTTACAAACTCCTTACGACATTATCTTTGACTATGGAAGTCTAAAATCATGATTTCACATATTTATGTCCACAGTAAGCCTTGAATCAAAGAACATGAGTGTTATATTATAGAGCATCAACTAGTGTTTTAAATCGTTGAGAAATAAATGTGAGTTTTTGTCATCAATTTATATTTTTCTAAGTGAAATTATTTTTTTTGTAGCTTGATAGTGTAGAGAATATCACAAGAATTTCGTAGGACTTTCCGGTATATTTTTTAGTTTTTTTAATTTATTTGTTATGAATTTTAGAAGTGAAATAAAAAATAAAAAAATATAGAGAATCACACGTGGCTGCAGCTAAAAGGGGAGCAAGCACATGTCAGTTTGTTTACTTTTTCCAAATTTATCTTTAAAAATCATAAAAATCATAATTAAAAATCATAAAAATATACCGAAAATTACTACAAACTCCTTATAATTATGGAAGCCTAAATTATTCTTATATTATTATTTACCCTAAATTATTATTATATTACTTTTTATCCTAAATTGTTATTATATTGTTATTTACCCTAAAATATTATTATATTTCGTTTTATTGTGAATTATTATAATATTATTATTTACCCCAAATGATTATTCAAACGCATACTGGACAAGCTTTATATCCTTTAACAACACAACCAGATAAGTTTCCATAGGCGGGGAAATCATTAATTGTCGACATTAATGCAGCTCTGAGTGTAAAGTATTCTCCATTATGTGCATCATACACTCCTTTAATCCCAACCCACAAAGATTTTAAATCATCAATCAAAGGCTCCAAGTAGACGTCTATATCATTTCCGGGTTGTTTAGGACCGAAAATCAATAAGGTTAACATCATGAACTTTCGTTTCATGCACAGCCATGGAGGGAGATTATATGTAACTAAGATAACCGGCCAACAACTATATCTGCTACTTAGAGAACTGTGGGGATTGAATCCATCAGATGAAAGATGCTTCCACCCCAAATTTATAAGCCTTCGATCTTCTATCCGAGTGCATCCATGACTTATCCATCTCCGACACTATAACCTATTATCTATAATAAAGTGAAAATACAGGCAATGACCATCACTATAGCAGATTATACAAAGATCTAATAGCAAGTAATACACAACAGAGACGGCGGGTTTTAAACAAAAACAGACGTATTTGGCATATATAGACGACGGATTTTCAACAAACGTCGTCTATTATAAGTAATACAAACGACGGTTTATGAAAAAATCGTCGTGTATAAGTAATACAACGACGATAGTTTAAAAAAACCGTCGTGTATAAGTAATACAACGACGGTATTTTAAAAAACCGTCGTGTAATCGTCGTCGTAAGCCTAAAAATTTGTCGTGTCTCAGTTTATTTTCAAGAACCCAAAACCCATTAAGAACACAACATATATATGAAACCAAGCAAGAAACCAATATATACATGAAACCAAGCATGAAAACAATAAATCCATTCCCAATTCAACATAACATAGGGTGATTAAAAGATCCGAAAAAATTAAATCCATTCCCAATTCAACATAACAGATAATGTAATCCATGAACCCATTAAACAGAAAATCCATGAACCCATACCTATAAGCACATTATTAACAGATCGCAAAAGCATATACCTAAAACCCTTTAACAAAACAACCTAATATCATTCAATGAATTTACAAGGGGAAGATAGGGTTTGTACTTACAGGTTGGACGAGCTCACAGATTCGACGGAGCCTTGAGAGTGCAACTTTTAATTAGAGCAGAAGTGAGAGATCGAAATGTTATGTTGCGCGAAATCTGAAAATTTTAGGTTTCAGGGTTAGAAGTATAAGAATAAGAGCCAAATCTAAAAAATTTAGGTCGCGCGAAAATTTTTAGAGAGCACGCGCTTTAAAACATCGAAAGAAAAACCAAGGCGAAAGTTCCACGACGGAAAATTTATTTTGAATATTTTGATATAAAAATAATAAAATATTCTTATCACAATAACAAACCACGTCGGGGTTAAGAAATTGAAGGCGTTGTAAATTATAATAGACGACTTACATATTAAAATGACGTCGTTTAAAGTAGAAACCATGTCGGATATTTTACTGCACGACGTAACATATGTATTCCACCACTCAACCACCGTCGTTAAAAATTAATACCCTAAACCCTTAAAACTAAATTATATAATTTAAAATTTTAAGTTTATAAAAGGGTTTATGGTTTTACAGCCTAATATATACATTATACTACCCAAAAATTATACTTTAAAATAAACCCCAATAAATAACAACCCTAATCTCTAAACCCTAGACTCTAAACCCTAAACCATAAAACTAGAAGTGATTTTATGACTCATCAAAAGAATTTTGTTTTGGATGGTCATTTTAAATTTTTGTTATTCAAAATGAATTTTTTTCAAGGTTTAGGGGGAAGAAAATATATCAATGACTTCATAGGAGTTGACTTTTCATTTTTCTGATTTATTTTAAATTTATTTTGAATATTTTGATAAAAAAATAATAAAATATTCTTATCACAACAACAAACCACGTCGGTGTTAATAAATTGTAGACGTTGTAAATTGTAATATACGACTAAGTTGTTAAAATGACGTCGTTTAAATGAGAAACCATGAAGGCTATTTAACTATCCGACGTAAAATATATATTCCACGACTTAATCGCTGTCGTTACAAATTACTACCCTGAACCCTTAAGAAATTGAAGATGTTGTAAACCATAAACGACTCAATTGTTCAAAGAACGTCGTCTAACTGTCCTTTTACGTCGGATTTGTTTAAAACGAAACAACAAAAAACGACGGTTTTTGACTTTATTAGGTCGTTGAAAAGTATTACACGTCGGTTACGCAATTTGTATGTTTGTTTTTTTTTTTAATTTAAGAAAACCTCAACGAATTTTTACATTATATATTATAGACAAAATTTGTACATTATACATAAATATCAAGTGTTCAATAATTCCCCTGTTCAATAATTTGGCAAACAAACTCTGCCCATTCATTCCGGACTTCATCAATTGCTTCTTGGGGGTATGAAGCTTCCTGGTTTCCCTTAGCATACTGCATAAACAATGACTATTAGGGTTTATAAATAAAAAGAAATTCAATCACAGACGACGATATTTTTCATAACCGACGAAGTATATCTATTCAACGACGGTAATTTTACATGACCGTCGTTGATAATACAAAAAACGACGTGAAATGTATGAAGGTAATTTCTTCTTACCTTATTCTCAAACGCCAAGGAAGGATCCATGATGATGTCCCTCATGAAGCGCATCACATAATACCCGCATTCGACACTGCTGGGTTGCTTTGGTGTGCCCGAGAGAGTTTTCCAAATTACAGCTTTACGTCCTGCTCGGCCTATGTGAGAATTATATATTTTTATAGCACTATTCACGATGTTTTTCGCCTCTTCATCGACCACACGATGACCTGGCAGAGGATCCAAAAAATAGACGGTTTCCCTCTTTGCCCTTACAATCAGCAAGACCCAATGACGGCTGCACAAAATTAATATAAAAACGACGGTTATTTACAAAAACGACGTATTATAATATTTCACACGACGAAATAAAGTAGCAATCGAAGACATTATATATTTATCACGACGATAAATAACTACCGACGTGGTTAGTAGTTTCAAACGACTCAATAAAATAAAAAACCGACGTGGTTAGTTTATACGCTGTCATTTATTGAAAATCATAAAAACAAAATCCTGTTAAGGAGACTAACCCTCGATTGTAAGGCATCATGAAAATCTGTTCACCGTCCGTCTTCTGAAGTCGAGCTGCTACCAATCGTGATCTGTCAGCTATTGTGCCAGAGTTGGCACTAACTGTAGCATGGTCGATAAAGCCAACCATGCTGCACATATTTGCTTGTTTCAAAACATCATGTAAGTACCTAAATACATAAAATAATATAAACAAGTCAGCACAAAAAAAAACACGACGGTTATGTATAACAAAACGACGTATTATAAAATTTCACACGACGTACTGAAATAGATGAGGACGTTATAATACATTTATAACGACGGTACATACTAACGACGTGGTTAGTTAGTTAAGACGACGCAATATATAAACCAACGACGTATTATTTTAGAATTACAAACCTCATATATACAGCAAGCACAGTAGCTCCAATTTCTTCCATGCCTGCAAATTGTGTAATATCTTCAGGCAGGAGGAAGGTATCGCATTCACGACCAAACACCTCCTTATCAATTGTAAATTGCAGGATCTTTTCCTCAGGCACGAGTGTCGTTTCCACATAACGACAAAGGGTTTTTAAAGAAGATGGCGCCACCATATTTGAATAATCACCAACTTCAATAACCTGTTTAAAGAAATAAAAAAATGACGTGGTAATTCAATAAAAACGACGGTTTAAGGAATAAAACGTCGTCTGAAAAGAATTTAAACGACGGTGAAAAAACCGTCGTGGTGAATATTTTATTACGCCTTAAAAAAATTCCGCCGTCTAAGTTGTAAACAAACGACGGTTTAAAGAAAAATATCGACGTCTGAAATTTTGAAAAACAAATAAAAAAGGCAAAGTTATGTGAACATACCTTGTCGCCATGCTTTTCTTCATCTTCTTTCTCCTTTTCATCTTGTTTTTCTTCTTCCTTCTCTTCATCTTTTTTTTCTTCTTCCTTCTCTTCATCTTCCTGATGTTTCCCATTTTTGGCAGTATCTTTTTTTTCTTCTTCCTGATGTTTCCCATCACCTCCAGAGCAGCTTGCTTTGTCAGACATTGGATTTTTTGGACTTTGGCTAATTCTTGGTTTAAGCATGCTTGGATCAAAATTGGGAATTAATTGGGAAAGCTGACTAAGGAAATGCTCCCTATCAGCCTCTACCAATTGTTTCGTTCTAGCCTCCATCCTCAAAGCCTCTTCCCTAGCCTTAGCCTCCATCTTTTTAGTCTCTTCTTGAAGGAGAACTCTTAAACTGTCCTTCAAACGGTCGTCAAAGCTCACCCTCTGTGGTTTGGGTAAATTGAAATACTGCCTTGGGGAAATCCCAGCACCTACTCCTCTCAATCTGCCAGGATGCTCGGGGCCCAAAGCCATGGTCAACACATCATTGCTGCCATATACACTGACTTTGCCTTCCGAGACTTGTTTTTGCAATTCATCCTAAAAAAAAGATATATAAAAAAGTAAGAACAAAAAACACACGACGGTTATTTATATACAAACGACGTAATATATAAATTCACACGACGCAATAACATATAAACCGACGTTATTATAATTTATCACGACGGTAGTTACACCGACGTGGTTAGTTTTTTAAAACGACGAAATGAATAAACCACCGACGTCTTATGCTATAATTACAGAAAACAGAGTAGTGATTCCTTATTTAGACCTTTAACGACGTTTTTTAAAAAGTTTCGACGTGGTAATGTCATTCACACGACGCTAAAATGAACCATCGACATCTTATGCTATAATTAAAGAAAACAGAGTAGTGATTCCTGATTTAGACCTTTAACGACGTTTTTTTAAAAAGTTTCGACGTGGTAATATCATTCACACGACGCAAAATATAACATAAGACGTAATAAGAATTATTCACAGTTTAATAAAAATTTAAAACAGAGTGAGTAGGCTTACAATTAATTTTGCTTTCTCTGCCACCTTTGGATCGGGATGTTACCATGTTTGTCCTGTCTAGCTCTCTTCCATAAGGTAGATCGATCAATTTCTACCCCAGGCATGGTTTCCTCCAATTGATCCTCCAATCAAGCATATCCTTTTCGAGACAATCGATGATTGTACTCGAGTTTCTCCCTAATCTGTGCATGTTGAGAATGCACAGACTCAAAATCTTTTGATAACCTTGAAGCTACAAAGGCATCCCATTGTGCTTTCTCTATGAATTTATATGTTTCAGGGGGTTGGCTTAATTTCTCCTTGTCATTGGTGTATGGAAGGATATAATGCCTCGTTAGTGTAGACTTGAAATCCTTCCATTTCTTGGCAGCAGAAGATAAAACAGAGTTCTTGCCCCCTTGACCTACCACAAAAGCCATGTCAACTGCTTCCAAAATCTGCTCCTTTATATCCTTGGGGATTTGAGACCATTTCTTGTCCACAAGTGGAACTCTGGAGCGTGCCAACAAACCAATGTACGACTGCATCTCACTATGTGCTTGGCCAATACCTTTCCCCCTTTTATTGTACTCAACAATTGGCCTCAGTTTCTGAAGCTTTCTCTACACAACACGAGGCATTGTGCTCATACCTCGACCAGTCTTTGAATCATCAGAGATTGTTGTCTGGCTGGTTGGTTCTGTCTCAGCAGATGATGAAGCAAACTTCATCTTCTTCAAAGACTTCATCTTCTTCGAAGACTTGTCTTGAGGAGCTACCATTCCAAGCTCCTTACCTTCATTTTTCTTAGAGCCAGAATCCTTACTTTGGTGTTGAGAAACCATTTTAACAGACAAAACTGCAAGTGAAAATATTTCAGGAAAAGATTAAGAACACAAACGACGGTTATTAATAAAATACGACGTATGATATGATTTTAAACGACGAAATGAAATAATCTCAGACGTAATAAATGTTTAAAACCATTATTTATATAACGTCGTGGTATTTATGTTCACACGACGTCAATAGTAATATCCCGTCGTCTATATAAGGATCCAAAACCCTTCTTTCTTTCTCTGTGAATGTTTGATTGCAGATCCAAAACCCTAAAATACCACGCCGTGGTATTAACATTCACACGACGTGAAACAATAAGATATACTGTCGTCTATATTAGATACCAACCCTACTTTCTTTTTCTTTATATTTTATCAAATTAGGGAAAAACAAAAACCATTGTTCAGAGAAATCAAACCTGCAATTAAACAAGCAAATAAAAAAAAAAGACTATAATTTTAAAAACAACTTTGTCAATTTTCAGACGACGCTAGAACGACTGACGAACCGTCGTGGTCTACATATTTAACCACGAAAATAAGAAGCTACCGTCGTCTTATTTAGTTGAGGTAGTTGTCTTCAAAGTTGGAAACTTTCCCTCTTTGTCTATATATTTTATCAAACTTGGAAAGAAGTAAAATGATTTTGGCCAGAAAAAAAGGTAAAAAGATTTTTCAAACAAAAAACGTATGAGCATGCAAAACAGTAACCAAAATAGTGAAAATGAAAGCTTACCTATTGCGTGAAACGAAAGCAAGAGGAAGACGATCGATCTTTAAGTTCAGAGACGACGAAGAAGACGAGAGGAAGACGATGAGATACTCTGACAGTGCTCTGACAAGGAAAAAAGATGAAAAGTTTTCTCTGGGAGATTGAAATTTTTAATCGGGTTTGGAAACAGTGCATGTGTAAGTTAGATAGACGAAAAGTTGCTTACATATAAAACCATTTCAAAAAAATAATACGGCGGTTACATATAACTACGACGTATAAATTAAAAAATATGACGGTAAATTTAACTTCGGACGTGGTAAATAAATACGACCGTAGTGTTGTAGGTACCGTCGTAGTAAACTCAAAAATTAAAGTACATAAGTAATAACTCACGTCATGGTAGANGCAGGGTCGATAAAGCCAACCATGCTGCACATATTTGCTTGTTTCAAAACATCATGTAAGTACCTAAATACATAAAATAATATAAACAAGTCAGCACAAAAAAACACACGACGGTTATGTATAACAAAACGACGTATTATAAAATTTCACACGACGTACTAAAATAGAAGAGGACGTTATAATACATTTATTACGACGGTACATACTAACGACGTGGTTATCCAGTTAAGACGACGCAATATATAAACCAACGGCGTATTATTTTAGAATTACAAACCTCATATATACAGCAACCACAGTAGCTCCAATTTCTTTCATGCCTGCAAATTGTGTAATATCTTCAGGCAGGAGGAAGGTATCGCGTTCACGACCAAACACCTCCTTATCAATTGTAAATTGCAGGATCTTTTCTTCAGGCACGAGTGTCGTTTCCACATAACGACAAAGGGTTTTTAAAGAAGATGGCGCCTCCATATTTGAATAATCACCAACTTCAATAACCTGTTTAAAGAAATAAAAAAAATGGCGTGGTAATTCAATAAAAACGACGGTTTAAGGAATAAAACGTCGTCTGAAAAGAATTTAAACGACGGTGAAAAATCCGTCGTGGTGAATATTTTATTACGTCTTAAAAAAAATTCCGCCGTCTAAGTTGTAAACAAGCGACGGTTTAAAGAAAAATATCGACGTCTGAAATTTTGAAAAACAAATAAAAAAGGCAAAGTTATGTGAACATACCTTGTCGTCATGCTTTTCTTCATCTTCTTTCTCCTTTTCTTCTTGTTTTTCTTCTTCCTTCTCTTCATCTTTTTTTTCTTCTTCCTTCTCTTCATCTTCCTGATGTTTCCCCATTTTGGCAGTATCATCCTCAAAATGTAGGGATCTCACATCACCTCCAGAGCAGCTTGCTTTGTCGGACATTGGATTTTTGGGACTTTGGCTAATTCTTGGTTTAAGCATGCTTGGATCAAAATTGGGAATTAATTGGGAAAGCTGACTAAGGAAATGCTCCCTCTCAGCCTCTACCAATTGTTTGGTTCTAGCCTCCATCCTCAAAGCCTCTTCCCTTGCCTTAGCCTCCATCTTTTTAGTCTCTTCTTGAAGGAGAACTCTTAAACTGTCCTTCAAACGGTCGTCAAAGCTCACCCTCTGTGGTTTGGGTAAATTGAAATACTGCCTTGGGGAAATCCCAGCACCTTCTCCTCTCAATCTGCCAGGATGCTCGGGGCCCAAAGCCAT